>NC_080672.1:211965733-212097585 GCF_030247195.1 Topomyia yanbarensis | reverse complement strand
GACAAGACAAAGACAAGACAAAGACAAGACAAAGACAAGACAAAGACAAGACAAAGACAAGACAAAGACAAGACAAAGACAAGACAAAGACAAGACAAAGACAAGACAAAGACAAGACAAAGACAAGACAAAGACAAGACAAAGACAAGACAAAGACAAGACAAAGACAAGACAAAGACAAGACAAAGACAAGACAAAGACAAGACAAAGACAAGACAAAGACAAGACAAAGACAAGACAAAGACAAGACAAAGACAAGACAAAGACAAGACAAAGACAAGACAAAGACAAGACAAAGACAAGACAAAGACAAGACAAAGACAAGACAAAGACAAGACAAAGACAAGACAAAGACAAGACAAAGACAAGACAAAGACAAGACAAAGACAAGACAAAGACAAGACAAAGACAAGACAAAGACAAGACAAAGACAAGACAAAGACAAGACAAAGACAAGACAAAGACAAGACAAAGACAAGACAAAGACAAGACAAAGACAAGACAAAGACAAGACAAAGACAAGACAAAGACAAGACAAAGACAAGACAAAGACAAGACAAAGACAAGACAAAGACAAGACAAAGACAAGACAAAGACAAGACAAAGACAAGACAAAGACAAGACAAAGACAAGACAAAGACAAGACAAAGACAAGACAAAGACAAGACAAAGACAAGACAAAGACAAGACAAAGACAAGACAAAGACAAGACAAAGACAAGACAAAGACAAGACAAAGACAAGACAAAGACAAGACAAAGACAAGACAAAGACAAGACAAAGGCAAGACAAAGACAAGACAAAGACAAGACAAAGACAAGACAAAGACAAGACAAAGACAAGACAAAGACAAGACAATCATAACAGTTTTAGCCTTCGCCTTGAAAGGTTGTGTTTGCTGATTGGTTGTAGCAACCAAGGCTGTGCAAGCCGTGAATAGGCTAGAAGTTTGTGTACCGTGTCAGTATTTGATGCCGTGTTGGTGCGGAGACAGGCAGGATTGTTGGCTGCGAGAGCGGTCGTTTGGTGGTGGTACCACGCGATAAGCGAGTGTTGGTGCGAAGGCAACGAAGTCTCAGGTAAGCGGCGCCCCACCTTGGTGGTAGTAGTGGTTGCGCTGCATACAACCGGCGCTTGCGACGGAGTGAGACAGAGCTGCATCTGGTTGGTGAAGCGGCTCGCTTCATCATCATTCATTCATCCGTATTAGTGCAGATACGGGATTTTGAGTATTTGTGTACCTAGCCACGCTGCGTAGCAGGGGAATACCTCTGGACCCACAGGTAAGCGGCGGCCCCACCTTGGTGGTGGTAGTGGTTACGCTGCATACAGTCGGCGCTAAGTGAGACAGAGCTGCATCTTGTTGGTGAAGCGTCTCGCTTCATCATCACTTATTCATCTGTGCTAGTGCAGAAACGGGCTTTTGTGTATTTGTGTACCTAGCCACGCTGCATAGTAAGGAAATACCCCTGGACCCACAGGTAAACAGCGGCTCCATCTTGGTAGTGGTGGTTGCGCTGTGTTCAACCCGAGCGTGACAGAGGGAGACAGCGAGAATCTGCAACTCTTCGAAGGACAGGTAGATTTTAATATAATTTTGCTAGTGTTAGTATTTAATTTATTTACTGCGTATGGTAGGCGAGATGGAGGATAGTGAGATGGAATCCTCCATTTCACAAGAGCAAAATTCTTCTGATCCCCCTCCCTCAACTCCCCTTAGAATAAAATTATACCCCCAAGGGTCTTCTGGACCTTGGCAGGTTTTCTTCAGGCGGAAAGGAAAGCCATTAAACCTTGTGCAAATTGCACGGGATCTGACTTCACGATTTTCTGCTGTAACAGAGATCGTGAAAGTAAATAAAGATAAACTTCGAGTTAGCATTGATAACATTAGACAAGCTAACGAGATAGTAGCCAGCGAACTCTTCACGCGTGAATATAAAGTTTATATACATTCGCGCGATATAGAATGCGATGGAGTCATCTCCGAACCCAGCCTCACTGCCGAGGATATACTTAAGCATGGTGTTGGTTGTTTCAAGAACACCATGCTTAATAAAGTAAATATACTCGATGTTAAGCAATTGTACTCAGTATCAATTGAAGAAGAGAAAAAAGTTTACCGACCGTCCTATTCATTTCGTGTGACTTTTGCTGGGTCTGCTTTGCCTAGCCATGTTCTCATTAATAAAATTCGTCTCCCCGTTCGCCTTTTCATCCCTCGTGTGATGAATTGCCTCAATTGTAAACAGCTTGGCCACACAGCCACTTACTGTTCCAATAAGGTACGGTGTGGCAAATGTGGGGGGCCTCATCAAGAGGATACATGCAATAAAAACTTAGAAAAATGTTTACATTGCGGAGAAACTTCACACGAGCTCCTTGCATGTCCCATATATAAATTGCGGGAGGAGAAAATTAAACGATCCTTGAAGGAGAGATCTAAGCGCTCTTATGCAGAAATACTGAAAAATGCTACTCCTGAACCCACGGTCCCAGAAAACAGATACGCTATTCTATTGCCGAAAGAGTCTGACTCTGACGAAGCGTCCGAAGGTACATCATTTGTTTTACCTAGAGGATCCAGGAAAAGAAAACAATCCTCTTTTCCCAAACTGCCAAGCAAGGGCCTTAAAATTTCTCCTCCAACAAATAAATTGCGGCCAAAGCTAAAGAATTCCGATGCAATACCGAAGCCAGTCCCTCCCGGTTTTGGTAATGTACAATCCAAACAGAACACCATTACTGGAAATAATAAAACTTCAACTTCCTCCGAGCCTCAACCGGGGATAGGTTTATTGAAGTTTTCTGAAATTGTTGATTGGATTTTCAAAGCATTCAATATTTCTGAACCACTAAAAAGTATATTTTCAGCGTTCCTCCCAACAATTAGAACATTTTTAGAGCAGCTGATTGCTCAATGGCCCATCCTTGCAGCGATTGTATCTTTCAATGGGTAATTCACCTCCTCCAATGAAAGATTCCATCACTGTTTTACAGTGGAATTGCAGAAGTATCATACCTAAAATTGACTCCTTAAAAATTTTGCTGCATAATTTGAAATGCGATGCTTTTGCTTTATGTGAAACATGGCTTACCTCAAACATCAATTTCAACTTGAATGATTTCAACATTATTCGCCTAGACCGAGACACCCCATATGGAGGAGTGCTTCTAGGAATTAAAAAGTGCTATCCTTTCTATAGAATTAACATCCCCTTGTTTGCAGGCATTGAGGCTGTAGCTGTCCAAACGAATATTAAAGGCAAAGACATGTCTATCGCTTCTATATATATACCTCCCAAAGCTCAAATTGGACAACGTCAGATTTTTGAGGTAGTGGAATCCATGGCTGCTCCGCGGCTGATACTGGGAGACTTCAACTCGCACGGAGTATTGTGGGGTTCCCTCTTCAATGATAATCGATCCTCTTTGATATACAATGTTTGTGACGAGCTCAATATGACAGTTTTAAATACAGGTGAAGCAACACGCATTCCCAGACCACCCGCACGACCAAGTGCATTAGATCTATCTCTATGCTCGACATCACTTCGGTTAGATTGCACGTGGAAGGTTGTACCTGATCCTCACGGTAGCGAACATTTGCCAGTCGTTATTTCAATTAACAGTGGATTAGGCCTCACGAATTCAAACAATGTCCCTTATGACTTGACACGAAATATTGATTGGAAAAAATACCAATCTTTAATTTCCACTTCTCTTGTTTCGACGGAAGAGCTACCACCTACCGAAGAATATGAATTTCTAGCGGGTTTGATTATTGAAGCAGCAGAACAAACCCAAACGAAATGCAATCCTGGCATGATAATGAACAGTCGGCCTCCTAATCCCTGGTGGGACAAAGAGTGCTCGGATGCATATGAAGCTAAACAAGTTGCTTACAAAGAAATTATGAAACGGAAAGGGTGTACACGTGAAAACTTTGAAAATTATTCGATTTTACAAAACAAATTTGACAGTCTCCGTCGTGCCAAAAAGTCTAGTTATTGGAGACGTTTCGTTGATGGCTTGTCAAGAGAAACATCAATGAGTACTCTTTGGAATACAGCCAGAAGAATGAGGAATCGAAACGTAACTAATGAAAGCGAAGATTTTTCGAATCGCTGGATATTTAATTTTGCGAAGAAAGTTTGTCCAGATTCTGCTCCTGCGCAGAAAATCATTCGCGATGCTCCCACAAGTAACGATTCCATAGATTCGCCTTTGACAATGATGGAATTTTCAATTGCACTCCTCTCATGCAACAATAATGCTCCGGGTCCAGACAGAATTAAATTCAACTTGGTGAAGAATCTGCCTGACCTAGCAAAAAGACGCTTGTTGAATTTATTCAATAAGCTTCTTGAGCAGAACATAGTCCCGCACGACTGGAGACAAGTGAGAGTTATCGCCATTCCAAAACCGGGAAAACCAGCCTCCGACCATAACTCGTATCGACCGATTGCAATGCTATCCTGCATCAGGAAATTGTTGGAAAAAATTATCCTACGACGTCTCGACAATTGGGTTGAGGCGAACGGCTTGCTATCAGATACCCAGTTTGGTTTTCGGAGGGGAAAGGGAACGAATGATTGTCTTGCGCTACTTTCGTCAGAAATCCAACTAGCTTACGCAAAAAAAGAACAAATGGCGTCTGTGTTCTTAGACATAAAAGGAGCATTCGACTCTGTTTCCATTGATGTTCTCTCAGAGAAACTACATCAATGTGGTCTTTCACCAATATTAAATAATTATTTATACAACTTATTGTCAGAAAAGCACATGCATTTTTCATATGGCGATTTGGCAACATTCAGAATAAGTTACATGGGCCTCCCACAAGGTTCTTGTTTAAGCCCCCTTCTCTACAATTTTTACGTGAATGACATTGATAATTGTATTGTCAGCCCATGCACTCTAAGGCAACTTGCAGATGATGGCGTGGTTTCTGTTACAGGACCAAAAGCCATAAATTTACAACAACCACTGCAAGATAGTTTGGATAATTTATCAAGTTGGGCTTTGAAGTTAGGCATCGATTTCTCTACGGAGAAAACAGAGTTGGTTGTTTTTTCAAGGAAGCGTGATCCAGCTCAGCTTCAGCTTCAGTTGGTTGGTAGAACGATAGCCCAAGTCATGACCTTTAAATATCTCGGAATTTGGTTCGATTCTAAAGGTACATGGGGAGGCCACATTAGGTATCTGGTAAAGAAGTGCCAACAAAGGATAAATTTTCTCCGAACAATAACCGGATCTTGGTGGGGTGCTCATCCAAGTGACGTGATAAGATTGTATCAAACAACGATACTTTCAGTAATGGAATATGGGTGCTTCTGTTTCCGTTCAGCTGCAAACACTCACATTATTAAATTGGAACGAATACAGTATCGTTGTTTACGAATCGCCTTAGGTTCCATGCAATCGACACATACGACGAGTCTTGAAGTTCTAGCGGGAGTTCTTCCCTTAAAAGATCGATTCTGCGATCTCTCCTCTCGTTTACTTATACGGTGTGAGGTTATGAATCCACTTGTAATTGAAAATTTCGAAAGACTTGTCGAGCTTCAATCCCAAACCAGATTCATGACAGTGTACTTCAATCACATGTCACAAGAAATAACGCCTTCTAGTTATGTTCTGACATGTGTTAATATACTAGATACTCCCGATTCCACTTTATTTTTCGACACGTCCATGCAAGAGGAAATTCGTGGAATCCCGGATCACCAGCGCTCTCTGGAGATCCCTAAAATATTCATAAGTAAATACCAACACATTGACTGCCATAAAATGTTCTACACTGATGGGTCACGAATCAATGAGGCCACTGGCTTCGGTATTTTCAACAATAACACCTCGATCTCTTTCAAGCTTGCAGAACCTGCCTCCGTTTATACAGCCGAACTAGCAGCAGTTCACTATAGTCTGGAAATCATTGATACTTTACTTCCGAGCCATTATTTCATCCTCACAGATAGCCTCAGCACAATTAAGGCACTACGCTCATTAAAGCTTGATAATCACGCTCCGTTCTTTTTGAAGAAGATACGAGAATACTTAACTAAATTAACAAATAAATCTTATCAAATTACCTTAGTGTGGATTCCCGCTCATTGCTCCATACCGGGCAATGAGAGAGCGGATAATTTAGCCAAAATAGGGGCGCTGGACGGTGACATCTATGAAAGACCTATTGCCTTCAATGAATTTTATAGCGCTTCTCGTCAGAGGACGCTTACTAGTTGGCAAACATCATGGGACAATGGAGATCTGGGACGGTGGTTGCACTCAATTATCCCTAAAGTATCAACGAAGGCATGGTTCAAAGGGTTGGATGTAAGTCGAAACTTCATTCGTGTGATGTCTAGACTCATGTCCAACCATTATACGTTGAATGCGCATCTCCGCCGTATTGGGATCGCAGAAGATAATCAATGTGCTTGCGGAGAGGGTTACGAAGACATTGAACATGTTGTTTGGTCTTGCACTGAATATCATGAAGCCAGATCCCAATTAATAGACTCCTTACGAGCCAGAAGAAAACCACCCTATGTACCTGTTCGTGATATCCTCGCTTTACGAGATCTTACATACATGAGCCATATTTATCATTTCCTGAAAACAATCAATATTCAAATATAATTATCCCCACAATGTTTCTAGTTTTTTTTCCCTTGCTACCCACAAACAATTTAGATTTCTTCGCAGTTAGTTAAGTTAGATAAAACGATATAAATAAAGAAAAAAAATAAACAAAGATTACAGAAAAACTATCAATAGGTTTACAATGAATTTCAAGAAAATAGAGTATAATTAAAAACATTCAAAATGATGATTATCCTCAGTGTTAGCATTAGAAAGTGATTTTTTTTATAACGTGATAGTCTTAAGAACCTTTGTAACATGTTATGTAAAAAAAAACCCCGGCGTAAAAAAGCTTTTGCAAATGCCGTGTCAAATAAACGTTTTATGAAAAAAAAAAAAAAAAAGACAAGACAAAGACAAGACAAGACAAAGACAAGACAAAGACAAGACAAAGACAAGACAAAGACAAGACAAAGACAAGACAAAGACAAGACAAAGACAAGACAAAGACAAGACAAAGACAAGACAAAGACAAGACAAAGACAAGACAAAGACAAGACAAAGACAAGACAAAGACAAGACAAAGACAAGACAAAGACAAGACAAAGACAAGACAAAGACAAGACAAAGACAAGACAAAGACAAGACAAAGACAAGACAAAGACAAGACAAAGACAAGACAAAGACAAGACAAAGACAAGACAAAGACAAGACAAAGACAAGACAAAGACAAGACAAAGACAAGACAAAGACAAGACAAAGACAAGACAAAGACAAGACAAAGACAAGACAAAGACAAGACAAAGACAAGACAAAGACAAGACAAAGACAAGACAAAGACAAGACAAAGACAAGACAAAGACAAGACAAAGACAAGACAAAGACAAGACAAAGACAAGACAAAGACAAGACAAAGACAAGACAAAGACAAGACAAAGACAAGACAAAGACAAGACAAAGACAAGACAAAGACAAGACAAAGACAAGACAAAGACAAGACAAAGACAAGACAAAGACAAGACAAAGACAAGACAAAGACAAGACAAAGACAAGACAAAGACAAGACAAAGACAAGACAAAGACAAGACAAAGACAAGACAAAGACAAGACAAAGACAAGACAAAGACAAGACAAAGACAAGACAAAGACAAGACAAAGACAAGACAAAGACAAGACAAAGACAAGACAAAGACAAGACAAAGACAAGACAAAGACAAGACAAAGACAAGACAAAGACAAGACAAAGACAAGACAAAGACAAGACAAAGACAAGACAAAGACAAGACAAAGACAAGACAAAGACAAGACAAAGACAAGACAAAGACAAGACAAAGACAAGACAAAGACAAGACAAAGACAAGACAAAGACAAGACAAAGACAAGACAAAGACAAGACAAAGACAAGACAAAGACAAGACAAAGACAAGACAAAGACAAGACAAAGACAAGACAAAGACAAGACAAAGACAAGACAAAGACAAGACAAAGACAAGACAAAGACAAGACAAAGACAAGACAAAGACAAGACAAAGACAAGACAAAGACAAGACAAAGACAAGACAAAGACAAGACAAAGACAAGACAAAGACAAGACAAAGACAAGACAAAGACAAGACAAAGACAAGACAAAGACAAGACAAAGACAAGACAAAGACAAGACAAAGACAAGACAAAGACAAGACAAAGACAAGACAAAGACAAGACAAAGACAAGACAAAGACAAGACAAAGACAAGACAAAGACAAGACAAAGACAAGACAAAGACAAGACAAAGACAAGACAAAGACAAGACAAAGACAAGACAAAGACAAGACAAAGACAAGACAAAGACAAGACAAAGACAAGACAAAGACAAGACAAAGACAAGACAAAGACAAGACAAAGACAAGACAAAGACAAGACAAAGACAAGACAAAGACAAGACAAAGACAAGACAAAGACAAGACAAAGACAAGACAAAGACAAGACAAAGACAAGACAAAGACAAGACAAAGACAAGACAAAGACAAGACAAAGACAAGACAAAGACAAGACAAAGACAAGACAAAGACAAGACAAGACAAAGACAAGACAAAGACAAGACAAAGACAAGACAAAGACAAGACAAAGACAAGACAAAGACAAGACAAAGACAAGACAAAGACAAGACAAAGACAAGACAAAGACAAGACAAAGACAAGACAAAGACAAGACAAAGACAAGACAAAGACAAGACAAGAAGACAAGACAAAGACAAGACAAAGACAAGACAAAGACAAGACAAAGACAAGACAAAGACAAGACAAAGACAAGACAAAGACAAGACAAAGACAAGACAAAGACAAGACAAAGACAAGACAAAGACAAGACAAAGACAAGACAAAGACAAGACAAAGACAAGACAAAGACAAGACAAAGACAAGACAAAGACAAGACAAAGACAAGACAAAGACAAGACAAAGACAAGACAAAGACAAGACAAAGACAAGACAAAGACAAGACAAAGACAAGACAAAGACAAGACAAAGACAAGACAAAGACAAGACAAAGACAAGACAAAGACAAGACAAAGACAAGACAAAGACAAGACAAAGACAAGACAAAGACAAGACAAAGACAAGACAAAGACAAGACAAAGACAAGACAAAGACAAGACAAAGACAAGACAAAGACAAGACAAAGACAAGACAAAGACAAGACAAAGACAAGACAAAGACAAGACAAAGACAAGACAAAGACAAGACAAAGACAAGACAAAGACAAGACAAAGACAAAGACAAGACAAAGACAAGACAAAGACAAGACAAAGACAAGACAAAGACAAGACAAAGACAAGACAAAGACAAGACAAAGACAAGACAAAGACAAGACAAAGACAAGACAAAGACAAGACAAAGACAAGACAAAGACAAGACAAAGACAAGACAAAGACAAGACAAAGACAAGACAAAGACAAGACAAAGACAAGACAAAGACAAGACAAAGACAAGACAAAGACAAGACAAAGACAAGACAAAGACAAGACAAAGACAAGACAAAGACAAGACAAAGACAAGACAAAGACAAGACAAAGACAAGACAAAGACAAGACAAAGACAAGACAAAGACAAGACAAAGACAAGACAAAGACAAGACAAAGACAAGACAAAGACAAGACAAAGACAAGACAAAGACAAGACAAAGACAAGACAAAGACAAGACAAAGACAAGACAAAGACAAGACAAAGACAAGACAAAGACAAGACAAAGACAAGACAAAGACAAGACAAAGACAAGACAAAGACAAGACAAAGACAAGACAAAGACAAGACAAAGACAAGACAAAGACAAGACAAAGACAAGACAAAGACAAGACAAAGACAAGACAAAGACAAGACAAAGACAAGACAAAGACAAGACAAAGACAAGACAAAGACAAGACAAAGACAAGACAAAGACAAGACAAAGACAAGACAAAGACAAGACAAAGACAAGACAAAGACAAGACAAAGACAAGACAAAGACAAGACAAAGACAAGACAAAGACAAGACAAAGACAAGACAAAGACAAGACAAAGACAAGACAAAGACAAGACAAAGACAAGACAAAGACAAGACAAAGACAAGACAAAGACAAGACAAAGACAAGACAAAGACAAGACAAAGACAAGACAAAGACAAGACAAAGACAAGACAAAGACAAGACAAAGACAAGACAAAGACAAGACAAAGACAAGACAAAGACAAGACAAAGACAAGACAAAGACAAGACAAAGACAAGACAAAGACAAGACAAAGACAAGACAAAGACAAGACAAAGACAAGACAAAGACAAGACAAAGACAAGACAAAGACAAGACAAAGACAAGACAAAGACAAGACAAAGACAAGACAAAGACAAGACAAAGACAAGACAAAGACAAGACAAAGACAAGACAAAGACAAGACAAAGACAAGACAAAGACAAGACAAAGACAAGACAAAGACAAGACAAAGACAAGACAAAGACAAGACAAAGACAAGACAAAGACAAGACAAAGACAAGACAAAGACAAGACAAAGACAAGACAAAGACAAGACAAAGACAAGACAAAGACAAGACAAAGACAAGACAAAGACAAGACAAAGACAAGACAAAGACAAGACAAAGACAAGACAAAGACAAGACAAAGACAAGACAAAGACAAGACAAAGACAAGACAAAGACAAGACAAAGACAAGACAAAGACAAGACAAAGACAAGACAAAGACAAGACAAAGACAAGACAAAGACAAGACAAAGACAAGACAAAGACAAGACAAAGACAAGACAAAGACAAGACAAAGACAAGACAAAGACAAGACAAAGACAAGACAAAGACAAGACAAAGACAAGACAAAGACAAGACAAAGACAAGACAAAGACAAGACAAAGACAAGACAAAGACAAGACAAAGACAAGACAAAGACAAGACAAAGACAAGACAAAGACAAGACAAAGACAAGACAAAGACAAGACAAAGACAAGACAAAGACAAGACAAAGACAAGACAAAGACAAGACAAAGACAAGACAAAGACAAGACAAAGACAAGACAAAGACAAGACAAAGACAAGACAAAGACAAGACAAAGACAAGACAAAGACAAGACAAAGACAAGACAAAGACAAGACAAAG
Source organism: Topomyia yanbarensis (assembly GCF_030247195.1). NCBI lineage: Eukaryota > Metazoa > Arthropoda > Insecta > Diptera > Culicidae > Topomyia > Topomyia yanbarensis. The sequence continues at coordinate 212,086,384 of NC_080672.1, read as the reverse complement.
ACAAGACAAAGACAAGACAAAGACAAGACAAAGACAAGACAAAGACAAGACAAAGACAAGACAAAGACAAGACAAAGACAAGACAAAGACAAGACAAAGACAAGACAAAGACAAGACAAAGACAAGACAAAGACAAGACAAAGACAAGACAAAGACAAGACAAAGACAAGACAAAGACAAGACAAAGACAAGACAAAGACAAGACAAAGACAAGACAAAGACAAGACAAAGACAAGACAAAGACAAGACAAAGACAAGACAAAGACAAGACAAAGACAAGACAAAGACAAGACAAAGACAAGACAAAGACAAGACAAAGACAAGACAAAGACAAGACAAAGACAAGACAAAGACAAGACAAAGACAAGACAAAGACAAGACAAAGACAAGACAAAGACAAGACAAAGACAAGACAAAGACAAGACAAAGACAAGACAAAGACAAGACAAAGACAAGACAAAGACAAGACAAAGACAAGACAAAGACAAGACAAAGACAAGACAAAGACAAGACAAAGACAAGACAAAGACAAGACAAAGACAAGACAAAGACAAGACAAAGACAAGACAAAGACAAGACAAAGACAAGACAAGACAAAGACAAGACAAAGACAAGACAAAGACAAGACAAAGACAAGACAAAGACAAGACAAAGACAAGACAAAGACAAGACAAAGACAAGACAAAGACAAGACAAAGACAAGACAAAGACAAGACAAAGACAAGACAAAGACAAGACAAAGACAAGACAAAGACAAGACAAAGACAAGACAAAGACAAGACAAAGACAAGACAAAGACAAGACAAAGACAAGACAAAGACAAGACAAAGACAAGACAAAGACAAGACAAAGACAAGACAAAGACAAGACAAAGACAAGACAAAGACAAGACAAAGACAAGACAAAGACAAGACAAAGACAAGACAAAGACAAGACAAAGACAAGACAAAGACAAGACAAAGACAAGACAAAGACAAGACAAAGACAAGACAAAGACAAGACAAAGACAAGACAAAGACAAGATGCTACAAAACTAGTGCAGCCCGAGATATTTAGAATCGAGCGCTTGGAATTAGAAATATCTTCTAATCCGTTCGGTTTTGAATAAAACGCTAATAGGAGAAAATCTTATGGGTTTCGCGATTTTTATTTCTCTCGAAAGAAAATTCGAATTCAAACCTTGATATGCGCCATTAGCCTCTGCTCAAGCTGCTGGTCAACCCATCTTGTAGCGGTTTGAAGTCAAACTTGTTGAATTTGGTCAAACCCTTGTCCTATAGCTTGCTGACTTGCGTTTTAGCCGTAATGTTTTATTTTACAGTCCAGTTGTAGTTTAGAAACCCAATTTTCGAAGAAATCCTTCGGCGTATATTTCGAACTATACTGCGACTAGCTTCGTTTGGTGGTTACATTCGCACCGAAATGTCCTAGATTTGCTTTGAAAGCCGTCCTGAATTTGTTTCCGGAAATGTTCATATCCTCTGTGATTCTTACACGCAACTTTTTCGGGTCTCATTACTTTGGTGCAGCATTATGTCTCCCCTCTTTGCCATTCTGATATAGAGAAAGGCTTTCCAATCACTTCAAATCGACTTTTCAGTCATGTCTCGGGTGGTCCGAGTACCGTATACCATATAACCTACGAGAAAGATCGTCGAGATCGGAAAATGTCTGTGTTTTTTACTCTCGAGTAGGAATCTTTAAAAGACTTGGTACGTCGTACTGTCGGATTCATACTGTTCTTTCCCCATTATATCAACTGACTAAATCTACACCTTCTGTAGATACTACTTAGGGAAGGATTGTGTTCTTGTACCTGCTCTTTTCTTAACCCGCGGACTCTTGCATTTGTTGAGCCATTGAGGTTCCACATCGATCCGAAACTTAGAGCCAGTGAGCTCATTGCTTTGTCGCGATCAACGTGATAGTTCCTGGCACAGAAGCTAGACACCGAATTCTCATTTGTCCAACGATGGCACGTTCTTATTTCCCCTCATCCGTTGCTTTTGCTAGCACGCTGTTTGACCCGTCTAACTTCAGACTGTCGCCAATACATTGTGTGTGTTTGTGTGAGTATGAGGAGGAAGACGTGGCTGAACTGATATGGAAAAACTTTGTTTCAAACGAACGGTATAGCGCTCCCACAAGCTGCTGTTAATTTTTTTACTGCACGGACTTCCGCTTTCGGAGATACAGGTTGAAGAGTGCGATCCCACAGTAAATTTCCATATAAATAGGTACTGTAATGATTATTAAAATGGGTGCAACATTCTTTGTATTTGCGGGTCTAGATCACTAATGACCAATGCCAAGTTCTTAAGTTTATGTAACACCTATTTTTCCGCAAACGCTTACTGATTTTTACAAACTTGGTTACAAATGTAGGATACAATACCAGAAATTTCAAAAATCGAATTTGTATTTTACATGCCAAATGCCAGAAGCGAAATACATATAGGTACCAAGCATAATAAGAATGTAGCAGACTTATTGAGCATATCCAGTTATGGAATCATAGCTTGGATATATGAGAAAGGAACGATTGCACCACTAGGTTGATTAAAACAGGTTTTTCAAATTAGTTATTATATTGACCGGTTATTTCGTCATTAGAGCAATATTTGTTTAGAATCCTCCCTGTCCTTGATACAAACAGCACTCTTCTTCTTGCACCAGCAGACCATGATGACCAGGCGGAGCCTCATACATCAGTAACCAGTTCCAATGGCTCGGCTTTTAGGTTCGACTTTGTGCTTTCTTGAGCTTATTTTCTACGGATCACGGACATACGATTGTTTCTTCCATCGCGTGGCAATTCGAGAAGAGATTTTTTTTCAATAATTTCACAAGCAAGGTTTAAAAAACCGCTTTCGATTTTACATTGGGAGAGCATTATTTTCGCAGTTGACGGCTTGACTCACAGTATATCTCAGACAGTATCTCAATATCTCTGAAGAGAACGTCAATGCAACAGCAAAGTGTTCCAATCATCACTATACCTGTACTCATCTCAAGTATTGTCCGGCAAGGCATTTTTGGTCTGCGATTTTGCTTTGATCTTGCATGATATTGCAAGATTACAACTTTGAATTTTTGACAAAATAACGGGGGTACGCCTTCTTGGCAAAATATATCTGATGCACGAATTGGAAAATGGAATTTCGAATTACGGAAACAAGTTTTCTGACGTGCATGGAGAGTGCTAATCGTACACAGAAATTGAAACTTGCTAAAATAAACTCAAATGCTGGTTTGTTATAGTTTCACAATCTATAAAAGTAGGCTTTGAAACACACGCATAAATCAAAGAGGGTCAGCTTTCTTCGTATGCCGCTATCATGACAAAAAATATGTAATTCGACGCCTTTATCCAAGTCAAAAATCAAATGTTGGAAAATACGTTTTATGGCTCACCAAGTCTTCCTCACCAAGGTTCCTGTAGACCCGGGACTACGACACACTTCGACATCTGATGAAAAGTCTAACTAATCAAATAAGACTCATTTATCGCAAAAAAATAATGTGTTTCCAAGTGCTGAGGTTTTATGATATAATGAATATTTGCGCTCGTTTGGCATTAACTCGTTAGTCAATTGATGAGTATTACTGTTAGAGCTGTCCCAAATGTTATTATGAGCACTGCCCGTTATGAGTAAAAAACAATTTCTACCACAATATGACACAACCTTTTTAAAATCATCAAAACGCGATGTAATATGTAGCAAATTTACCGAACAATAGACGTATTTCTTGTCTATGCTGTCAACAACCAGATTGACAGCAAAAATATCGTAAGTTGTTATCTCATATATAAGACCTGTGCACTATACGTAAAAATGAATGCACTAGGTATTTCACAAGGAGTGGTCATGCAATTTTTTTAAATGCAATGAAAACGGGGTTTGCTAAGTTTTCAACATAATAGCATCCTTCATGAAAATACAGTCCACAACAACTAGAAGCTATCGAAAACGTTGGATAATGCTCTCCTATTTGTGTTAATTAGAGGCATGGCTACTTTTTAAACCACACCCTCTGCGAAGAAACAATCATCCATTATGTGACTATGTTTTAATTGCCGCAAGGTTCTACTGTATCGATTTTGTTGGATATTTTCGGCAAATTTAAGGCTAAGAGAAACGAAAGCATGGACATGGACATGATCGAAAGGAAATGTGAAGAAACCTTTGCCTTCTGCTAAGTAGGAGTTGGGCGTTGTACCCAAGTCTACCGCATGGTCATTGATTGAACATAACTCATCATCATGCTTTACCGCCGACGCCGGCGTTTTAATATGATTATAACGCCAAACTCCTACTTACCAAATGGCAAAGGATTCTGCACATTTCCTTTCGATCATGCCCATATGAGCCTGCTTAGTCCTAGTTTTCCGTTCTGATGAACTCCAGAATACCTATCCGTCTTTCAATTTCATTGCTTTCGTTTCTCTTAGTCTCAAATTTGCCGAAAATAGCCAACAAAATCATACAATCATCCATTATGTTAGAGCTTCGGTTGACACAGCGATGGAGAGGTCAATTATGCTCCGTTTGCTGACTTATTTTAGTCTTTTGGTTTTCAGCTAGAGGTTAACTTGGGACTCCTATTTCTGCTGCCTTCCACGATGTGAGAGCAGGACTCCAGCGACACGGCATCCAGGCTGATTTAGTCCAGATAGAGATAATAGACTGTTATCTACCTCCTAATGAACCACAACCGAGAAAGTTTGTACTACTTGAATGGATAGATTGTTTGGGATGTGAAGTTTCCCAACTAACTTTTTAATTGTTTTTGGACAAAAAACTAACAAGTAATTTCGAAATTTCTTTCGAAAGATCAATTTAATTGAATGCTTGTTTGTGTTTTAAAACCCCCAAAACAACATTTACGTAATTGTAAATGCCCTAGTCTGGCTGAACCGCCAGACTAGGGCATTTACAATTACGTACATGTTGGCTAAAGCCTTAGATGACCTTAGAAGTCACTCGGCGTATGCTCGAGCCCCAGCCAGAAGGAACTCTTAGTGATAAGTAGGGTCGCAATACTAACCCTGCAATCGCACTGTAAAAATAGTGTTAGTACCAAGGTATTGTTTTTGATAGTGAATTATTAAAACTCAACGATAAAGTTGTAATGGACTGTTCATGACACACAACTTGTTCTATGTAGTATGAAAATACACTCAAGTTTTTTTTTTACGCGGTTTTTTTTGCGCGGTATTTTTTACGCGGTTTTTTTTACGCGGATTTTGAAATTTACGCGGTTTTCATTTACGCGGATTTTGAAATTTACGCGGTTTTCATTTACGCGGTTTTTGAAATTTACGCGGTTTTCATTTACGCGGATTTTGAAATTTACGCGGTTTTCATTTACGCGAATTTTGGAATTTACGCGGTATCCATCAATGAGGTTCCCTTTATCGCGGATTCTTAACTTTAAGTGGTCTTCATTTACGCGGATTTTGAAATTTACGCGGTTTTCATTTACGCGGATTTTGAAATTTACGCGGTTTTCATTTACGCGGATTTTGAAATTTACGCGGTTTTCATTTACGCGGATTTTGAAATTTACGCGGTTTTCATTTACGCGGTTTTCATTTACGCGGCTCGTATCCCCCGCGTAAAAAAACGTGAGTGTATTTAGATCAAAATACTATTCTACCGTATAACTAATCTTACTAATTTCAAAGATCTTTCTTGGTCGGTGTCCATACTTACTGATCGGTGTCCAACTGCACAGACTGGCTCATAGTACCAGTGCATTACTTGCGGTATAAATCAGTTTCGTTAATATTTTGTCTATATAATATGATAATAAGATGGTAATAATATATACCCTGATCAGGAGGTAAGAAATAGGAAAATCGCTGGTTCCAATAGCTAGTCCTTTCTGTCGAGTCTCGACCTAGATAGACGCTTTGTGTTAGTAGAAGTAGTTCTTCAGCTCTAAACGTTGGGATTTTACTTAGATATCCGTTGAAATAACTGTTCAAGTTACGTACCGAAATTTGGCACTAGAATTTTTTACGATTTTGAATATAATCTTATTTCGCATAGTTCAAAAAACCAAACCTCATATTCGTGGATTCAATACTTTTTGGTCTATCAACTATTACTTGAAAGGAATCGTTATGTTAAAAAACGTGGTATTTTGAAAACCGCGCAAAAATTTGGGCAAAAAATACCCATGACAAACAGGCAACACGCTATAGGGTTTTAGGAAAAATCCGCCCATGTGCCAGAGGTGAATAATCATTAGATTGATTTGAGCAAACTGATTGCTAGCATATATTCATAGCATAAAGTCATAAAGCTCAAAAGAAATATAGTACGTAGTTTTCGAAACGAAATCATTCTTTTATCATGATTTATTATAAGGGTGCAATATTTTGGCGCTTCTTGTAGCTAGTATGAGTAATTTAATAAAAAAAATTATAAATTTATGGTATCAATTGGAAAGAAATCGGCAATCGAAGCTTTTTAGTAGATTTCTCCACAAACGAACCTTTATCTGTGAGTTCTAAAATACAAACAGGGCAACTATCAATGATGCAACGCAAAATTTTCATTTCATTTACCCCCTCCCTCTTCTTAGGGTTATTGGTTTCCTTGGTAAATAAGTCACGAATAAGATGACCAATATTTTTTTCTTCGGTATAAATAGATTTGGTATGTTTCAGGTTACTTTTTACATTTCTTATAAAAGAAATGTATAGAATTCGCTCAAACTTTCAAGATTTTTTCCGAGGCCCGGAGGGCCGAGTCTTATATACCAATCGACTCAGCTCGACGATTTGGGACAATGTCTGTGTGTGTGTGTGTGTGTCTGTGTGTGTGTGTGTATGTAACGGACAAATTCTCATTCGTGTTTCTCAGCAATGGCTGAACCGATCTTATCCAAACCAATTTTAAATGAAAGAACTAAAAAACAGTATGAACGCTATTAATTTGTTTTTGATTCTGATGTTTAGTTTCCAAGATATGAATGTTTGAATGCGTAAAAATGGCGTTTTTTGCAGTTTTTTTTGAATTATCTGCCGAAACTGACATGACAGAATAACAATTTATATGTTTTTAGACAGCTTCAACGAATACCTTTCGAACAAGCTATAGATTGTTGAAATCGGACTATTATCAAAAGAGATATTAAACATTAAATACGGACGAAAGATTTTTATCATTTCCCATTGCCAGAAATATGACCAAAAACATGTAATCTATTATTAACGCCAAAACGGTTTATTTTAAGTCAATAGTATCTTCGGAGAAGTTAATGGAGGTAATATGCCCTTTCTTTTGGTATTGTGCTGTTGCTGATTAATCCCCCTATGAGTGAGATATTTTCACAAATTTTCTTGGAAGTGATTATATCTAAATGATGCCTTCAGCAAATTTGTAGCTCTTACTTTTGCGAATAACTTTACTGAAGACTTCAAATATCTATTTTGAATACTTTAAAAGTTATGGCTTGTTGTTTGTTGCTTACTCTTTGTTGGCTATTTATTGTTCAATATAGTAATAATCCATTGAAATAAGTTAAACATTATTTCGATAAAACGAATTTTATATTTCATTTTTCTATCTACAACCGCTAGAAATAATCACCGAACACTTCCAAGTTGTCTGGAAGGAACTTGACAACTTATCAGTGTAAAAATGTTCATTTGTGCGAACCTTCTGACTGCAATTTTTCTAACTTATAACCATTGGATCGATCTGAAACATATCGAAAAAAGAAAACCGAAATAAATAACCCCAAGCAACGGCATAGCCAAGAGAAGGTTTTGGAGTTTAACACCATACAACCCCCCCCCCCACCACACCCAAAAAAAAAAAATGGATTGAAGTTGAAAATTTATTGATGCAGACTGATTTAATTCAATAATACAATAACAATTATCTGATCCGTAGATTGATAACCTGTTGTTGTAAACATCATGAGGACTTTTGATAAATTGTCGGAATGGGGTCCTGATATGTAACTGATCTATTGGTCTTGATTTCACAGTTGTCTAATAGCATCAATATCAAATTCCTGCCTGAAAACATTCCAATAGAAAATTCCAGAGTTCTGTAATCAATAATAATCCTCAGATTTCTTTTCAAATTGAGCTCGCTTTTGTAGAGATGTACTGTAATAAGGGTCTTTATTTAATAGAAAGCGAACTTAAAATTTATTTAGTGTCTATGAAACATAGAACTGCTCACCAAAACATTGCATAACTTTCAACATTTGCTAAAAATGTTCTTGCCTTTCTCATTCACTCTAAAATTCGTCAATCTAATCCCGACCCGGAGGGCCGAGTGTCATATGCCAATCGACTCAGTTCGTCGAGATCGGAAAATGTCTGTGTGTATGTATATGTCTGTATGCGTGTATGTGTATATGTGGAAAAAAAACTTGACCTCTGTTTCTCAGAGATGGCTAGACCGATTTACACAAAGTTAGTCTCAAATGAAAGGTACAACCTTCCCATCGGCTGCTATTGAATTTTCTATTGATTGGACTTCCGGTTCCGGAGTTACGAGTTAAAGAGTGCAATCACAAAGCAAATTCCCATATAAACTGAAATGAAAATTTTTCAAAATCAAATTTGTATTTTGGATGCCAAATGACTTTAAAATGCATGAAACACTAAAATGCATGACAAAAATTGACTTTTTTGAACTTTGGTACATTTTTGCCTTTCTCATATAGAAAGGTTATGCAATCACTCTAAAAATCGTCAATGATACCGGCCCGGAGAGAATATGCAGTGAGGGGTTGCTACTTTAAAATTAAAACTAGTTTAAAATTTGTTAACAAGTTGAAAATTTTCGGAAGAAACCCGGACCTCCCGGATCTTTCTGCATAATCCGCCGCTGGTTTCAAGCGATGTTTCAGTATCACATAGTATCTCAAGATCGTAGCTGTCGATCCGTTGTATGTATGTGCAAATCGTACTGAACATGTAATATTCATTTGCACCATTGTATTGAACATAACCAGCCATGGAATCGTAGTCTGGACAAATTAGACAAGCACAATTGCACCACTAGGTGGATTAAAACAGGTTTTTATTTTGGGAATGCGTCGAGTTGAGATGAAAACGTAATATGATTAATAACGAGGATAACACTTTCCGAATGTAGAGAGAAATTTATGAAAAATGACGATTTCCATTCGACTCTAGCAGGTCCTGATCGATTTTGATGGGCATTTGATTTTTGGTGTATGACCAATTATATGTATAGGTCAAATGTTCAAAAACAGTAATTTAAGGTCAAGATAGCATCATTTTGAAACCGCCAATTTCGGAAGTTTAGTATCTTCAATGGGTTTTACAAACGTTAAACAGCGCATCATTTGATAAAATAATTTTGACGATATATCGTCCAAGAAGTATTTATGGTGAATTTTCTCGGGTTAATATTCATGACAAGTCTCAACAAATTCGCTAAAGACACGAACTCTGTTACTATTTTCTGAAAAATTAATTCTGCATAATTTTATAACTTCAAAAATTACGGTTTCGGAATTATGCCGTTTGGACAGTAAGATCGATTTTCACCAAACCCCCACCAAACCGAATTTCTGGCTACGCCGCTGACTTCAAGTAAGTAAAAACAAATTCGTTCTACACTCGTTCACAAGAAACTTCTTCGAATGCTGAATATCTATTATAATACATTGAAACCCTGATTTTATCAGCCAAATATGAACATATGTTTGATGGGCTCTAGCAGACGAACAAGACTGAATTCGAGTAAATCCTTTCTTGAGCATGTTTTCCTTATCATGAAGATGGAAATATGCAAAAATGAAAAATTCATCATAATCAGAAATAGTTATCAGACTACATCAAGGGACGGGAAGAATATTTTAACAGCTTCAGTTTATTTTAAAGAAAAAACAATTGCCCGATTTAGTCAATGTCCCCATTTTGTCAGCCTAAAATACACCATGAGACTGATAAAAATGGGTCTTTATTGCATGTATTATTCACTGTGTTTCACATTAATAGGTATATTTCACTTTTGGGTTTTTTTTTATTGCATCGAACTACAACAATTTTTAGGTAGTTTTCAAGGGGTTCTTCCAAAATTTGGCGAACCTATTCCAATTCGTATACCAATTAATCGGTATACTTAAGGGTTTATATGTTGCAGATAGAGAAAATACTGAAATTTTTTTTCCTACGCAATATTACGAAAGCAATTTTTCTTAATAAGTTTGTGAAAATTATAAACTATTTGAAATTTTTTAATAGTTTTATTTTTTATTTAACCGTGATTTTTTAATAAATAGTGACCATCGCTTCACAACGTAGTCTATTTCTCATGGCTTACGGTGAGCACGATCTCTCGAATTGCTGAACTGAAAATTATGGAATAGAAATTAATTTTTAGTATTCTTTACAGATTTAACTCGCCGCGCAGATAGCTCTGAATTAGACCCGCTGGTGCCCTAAGACGATTTCGCTAGATTTTCAGAGCACTGTGCACCCAGTGCATTAACGCAAGTGACGGAAGGTTATCGAAAAGTTTCGCGAAAATGAAAATTTCAGTAATGATGATGATTTTCCCAAACGGTTCGTTTTCGAGAGGTTTTTATTTGTTCTTTGGCATTAGGATTAGCGATAATAATTCAAATCAAGGATACTACTGGGAAGTCACCTTTAGAAAAAGTCGATGTCGAAGTAAAATTTGGAACTATGCACGCATGCACTTCAGAGATAGCGTGATATCAGGAGCTGCGATTTCATTAAATTTTCTTAGTTCTCAGTCGCGTTGGAAATTTGAGTAAAGTATAAACTTCAAATCGATTCAAAAAAAATCGATTTTTTTGGCTCAGTACAATATATAAATTCAGTTTTCCCACCACAATTTAGATATTTAGATATTTTATGGGCCATTTTTTCGCTTTCCCATTGATTTGGTTTGAGATTTCTAGCACTGATGTTGTCCTATGCTGATTTGAGCGACTCTCTGAGTCCTGCCACTATCCCATGTAATATGTGTTATCAAAAACATCGCGAAGCATCACGTTCTAAATGTTCTCAAACGATATAATATCCGAAGAGAGTGATAAGAGTTATAAGAAATGTCTCATCACACTGTTAGGTGGATTAAAAGCGTTTTTACACCATATTTCACAAAATGTTGAAATTTTTCATTGTCCCTCCCTCAATACAAGTGTGACATGATTTATAATTAGCCCATACACCAAGCTTTCGGGTAGTACTAATTTAGCACAAACCCTGTGCTTTTCTACTGCGCAGAACAAGCGACGATATAATGCGTACGACGGGAAAATTGAAAAACGCTGTTATGAAGTTTTTCAAATCAAGTTTTACTTGCTACCATTAGTTTCCTCGGATTCTTACGAATCCATTGGTATACTATACTTGGGTAGTTTGATGGGAAAAGCGAGAGAAAAAGCGGGTTGAAGAAATCATTCATTTCATTCGCGTGCACGCATACATTCATATGAGTATCGTATATGCGTATTATATTGATATCCTCAATTCTGCAGATAAGAAGAAAAAGAAGCCCGACGGGGGCCTTAACAAAAGTTTTGATCAATAGGCTTTACACAATGCTCTAAAAAATTCGCAAAAGAAGTGTTTTTTTCACGCTGAAACCCTTACCAACCCTCCTCTCCCCCCTTAAAGTTGAGTAATTACGAAATGAAATGAATAGAGGGGCTGAGATGAATTGGGGAGCGTCAAATTTATATCAAAGTTATATGGTTATATGATATAAATATCAAATCGAGAAAGAATTTTGATATTTTGTTGTGACCAACGACTTAACAGGCCCGTGCGCAGAAAATGCTCATAAGGGGGTTCTGATTTTTATATTTCTCAACAACGGCTACAATGGCAGCGCTGACATACGAATTCAAGGTGGAAATGACATGTGCCGGTTGTTCGGGAGCGGTAGAACGAGTACTCGGCAAGTTAAAAGGGATGTATATCCAGTTCTGGAACAGATAATCGTATAGCCAATACTTTTGCGTACAAGGATGATCATCCAACCACCGGACATTTAATTGGACCAAACGGAAAGTTTTTCATTTCAGATCACCATTATAGAAATATTTTAGTCTGTCATAAACGTCGAAAAATTGAAGAGCCGGTAAGTGTTTCTTGAATTCTTAATAATCATTAAGTCACCCTAATTACCTAAGAAAATAATACATTTTCTCGCTTTTTATTTGACAGCGTAATGACGATGTATATCAATAATATTTTACGTGTATTTGATTACACTAGTTTACAGCATTTCTGAACTAAAAAACTGGTGTTCATTTTCAATGTAAAATCGTGTGCTGAATCCGAGAGTGAGGTCCAAGGGGTTTACAGTAGAAAAGTTTTCGAGCTACTGTGAAAAAAATGAATTTTACATTTAAGATTAAGGGTGCGTTCAGTAGAGTCCAAATATCTTCGGATGTAATGCATCGATATGGAATATTATAATGATGAATTAAGGGTAATTGAATTCACTTTCGATCGTTGGAACATTTTGTTGCAGTGCGACTACTGGTTCTGGCGTTGTTTGCGAATTTGTGGAACTTTTTCTTAATTTTTCGTCATTTTTTGAATAAGGGTGAGCGTTTGGTCAATGTTTTGGGCAAGATGGAGCGATCCTAAAAATTATATTTTTATGGGAGGTTGGAGCCTGCTAATAACCAATGGAAGTGGGCACTTATTGGGTTGAATCGGATGGAAATTGTGAAAGTTGTTCAATTTTTTGTAGAATGGAGATTTTTGAGTTTCTCTGGGTCAACTTGTTGAACCGTCTCGATTTGGATTTTGTCTGTTTCATAATATGTGAAAGATTCTCTGTCAGAGTTCTGTTAAACAGGTGGATTGATGAATTTTGAGAGAGTTTATTGTGGGGTAATATTCGAACTCGTTTGTCCAGGTGATTCAAGACTTCTGATAGCAATGGTTACGGGCTCAGTGGAGTAATGTTATTAAAAATTTGGCATTATAAAATACTCATAATATTTACATATGTCATACACAAGCGGATATGCTCAAATACGTTGTAAACTGCACGCTCCACAACGCCTTGATACCCATATAGGAAGTTTATGAACGTGCAAAATGTTAAATTCGGGCGCTAGCTTCACGAATGATGACTTATCCACTGAATTCGTCACGTTTTGTTCTACTAACAATTTATTTTAGGTTATTAAAACGTCTTGTAGTTTATAATTTGAAATTATATTGGATTCACATTGGCTTCCATGATGTATCGATTTCACTGTACTGGTTCACAAAACTTCAATAAACTACTATTGTGTAAAACATCTAAGTGCAATTACAAAACATTCTATGTTCTTCAAATTATTCTGAAGATTCGATTTTGAGATTTTAAACCTAAAATAAGTCTTGTTCGATGTCCTCCATAATTTTAAACCACGAAATAAAACAAATTAAAAGTTTTACTTATTATTAATTTTATAATACTTGACGTATGTAGAACACATTTTTACGGATTCGTATATTGTACAAAACCCAGCTGAGCAGCTAGCGTTCCAAAAAACGAATTCTATGGCATGTGAGGATTTAGTTTACAACGAAATGTGTATCATAAGAGTGTTATTTTATGTAATACACTTGTAAATATTACAAGCAGTATTGCATATCAATCATTCGATGACTTATAATTTCATTGAGCGTGAGATTGTTGTTGTTAGAGGCCTTGAATCGTTTGGATGGGCGAGTTCGAGTATTAGGGGGTTTCAGGGTTCCTCCATTTGCTTGTTTAACAGAATTCTGACATATATTGTGAAACAGGCCCTGGAGAAGGTTGGAATCGAGACGGTTCAATGGGTTGACCCAGAGAGGCACAAGGGTCTCCATTCTAAAAATTGAATCAAAGTCTGAGTGAATAACTTTCGAAATTTCCATCCGATTAAAACTAATAGGTGCTTGTTTTCGTTGGTTATTGGTAGGCTTTGATTTCCCATAAAAATATAATTTTTAGGATTGCTTTGTCTTGCCCAAAATATTGACCAAACGCTCATTTTTATTCGGAGGATGACGAGGGGTTAAGAGGAAGTTCAGTGGATTCATAGATGGCGCCAGAACCGGAATTCGCATTGCGACAAACCGTTCTAACGATCGAAAGTGTGTTCAATTACCTTTAATTCAACATTAGGGGAGCTCGGGGCTAGTTGGCGGTTGGGGTAAGTTGGCGGAATCCCTTTTTCTCTGTTTCTATTAGACATGTAGCGCTGCCTCTTTTTGTGTACCTCAAGTTATGTGAAACCCATTATCCAATGTGTTTTGTTGCAAAACGATTTGTTTGGTGGAAGTTGTGGGTGATATTGTGTTTTTGAGCATACCAAGTAAATTTTCTAAATTTTAAATACTTTGCGTTATTTTGGGTGATTTTCAATCTATTTCCCGAATGACTATATTTTTCGAAAGCGCATGAAAAGAGCTTTCAGTATCCGTATATATTGTAGCGGGCCAAATGGCCGTTTACGGTTTCTGTCTACCAAAACGCTCCTCAGGACGTTTTAAACGAATAGCTTTAGCGCCACCCCCGAAGAGGACCACTCGTCAGGTTAGAATTGCCCAGCATGAAACCTAACCTCAGGGCAGGTTATAGAAGTTGATCCCGAAATGGCGCAAAGGAACGGTAGGTAAACACAAAATGTGAAAAGATGCATTCCGTTTCGCGTATAGATGGAGGTACTACTATGTTTAGCAAAGACGCAAGAGAAATGATCGTTATACCCATTCGAAAGCTCATGCACTAAAAAAACAATCAGTTATCATAACAGGCAGAACTCAGTCGCACACTCTTTCCCTCTCGCTAGTGGGGACTAATTCCCGATAGCCCATCGGAGTAAAACAAACACAAAGAAAATTCAAATCTAAGGAAAACGACGCGAAACGTGAGAAATTTTCTCGAACCGAATTCACTACACGGGAAAGCTAATCAACATAAAAAATACAAACATTTCAGGTAACACTAACTAAAAGGAAAACATTTTATTGGACGGATTAAAATACGACATTTTATTCTTAACCTAAGTTTCATATATTCATTTAGCCTTACATTTTTCGTGTTCCTTCGCTTTCTAGCTTTCCTTTTTTCTGTCTACCTATGTGCGGTCAAAATTTCCTGCTAGCGGATAAAGCTGCGCTGAGCAGTACAAATGCGCGCTCGGCTTTAGCTTTCGAGCGGCAAAGAAAGCTTTCGAAGGTTTGAGTGTTGTGTGTGTATGGATCTACATGCACGGATCAATGATCTATTTTAACTTACATGCGTTATTTCAGGAACAGCGTCGATCTATCAGAGCTGCATCTCAGCTGGGTGCTGACTGGTATTGCGGCTTCGGCACCGACTTCCTATCGCAAAACAGTTGCAGCGATGGCGACGAACGGCGTCTACAATGGCGTCGCAATGATGACGCTAATTTGGCCTTCGCCTACCGGGCGTTGAATTCGGCCGACATTTCAATGATGAAGATGGCCGTCGCTCTAACGAAGCGCGTTGATGGCTTTGCTGCTTCCTTCCGACATTTTGCCAAAAGCGTCGGGCACTTTCAAAGCCGTGGGGTCAGCAGGGTGGCAAACGAGACGAGCGGTGTGTCGAGCGTATGCGTCGCTAGAACGCGGATGGTGGAAAACCTCCAAACTTTCAATAAAAGAAAAGAAGCCGTCGATCGATTATTCGAAGCTTTGAAGCTTTTTATCACACAACTCAATTATTAATACTTACCTTCTTTTCACATACAAGTTCGCACGAAATGTAACGAATTCAAATTTGTTGACCGCACAATTCACTGACCGCACTAGCTATGCCTATCGGAAAGGAACTTTTTTAAATAAATTTAATCCTAAAAAACATTTTTAACAAACTACCTTTTAAAACACACCGCGATACTATAAAAAGAACTTCACACTGCTTCCTCTTTCACGACCAGGATCGAAATGGACGAGTTGCAGTTCTGTAAATCCTCAGATAGGCGTCAAGTGATTCGAGTATTCGTAGTCGGAAGTACGTATTTTTACAAATACTACTCTTTCGACAACCATTTCTCTCGCTTGAATTTTAAGAATACTCTTTCCTCTTAACACATTCGTATCTATCCATTTCATTCCCATGCGCATTTGGGTTTTAGTGAAATGGAATATTTTTTGAAAGTTCATCCGAAATAGGCTAAAATGCATGCAAGAGAATATTTGTAGACAAGCGTCTGAATATTTCTTGATATGATGCGTTTTGGCGTTTTGGTCGGAACTACTCTCGTAACACCTTTATAAGTGTACGTGATGTTTAAATAACCCAGACAATTGTACTGGGTGTTGTCGGCCGTGCACACTCGCAGCTTTGTTGGCTGAAGCTTCAATCCTTATTTCTCAGAGAGCTCCAACGAATTAATTACAGATATGCCTGCACCGAAATCCAACAACGCTGTTATTTCGCTGTCAAAAACGTTCACTCGCAAATATAAACACTTTCTGGTTTCGATTTTAATCGTGTGGACATGATTAATTGGGTCGTAACCGGGTTTAATGGGAACTTTGCCGTTTGTAGGGATGACCGTGTTCCCCGGCGTACACCCCTTTAATGGTTTCCCTGGTTCTGACTGGGTTGTATTCGAGCAGTTGCCGCACAATGTGTGCAAGTGCGAATCGTCCTCCCCAGTTCTCCGCAACCATAACAGAACACCCTTCTGGTCTCTCTGCAGTCCCGCCAATTGTGACCGGATTTCCTGCAGTTCCAACAGATATTTAGCTGGGTGTGCTCTGCATTTTGAAGATTCGTCACGTTCCTTTTAACTACTGACGGTCTCCAATTTTTCGCTTCCGCCCTTTATCCTCTCCTCGAAATCGTTCCAGTTCTCAAATTCGTCGACGTACGTAAAGAACCAGTCCGAAGCTTGTCCTTCCAAAATGAGATGAATGTCACGCAGTAGACTCCTGTTTGACACTCCTTCACGTCTGGCGATCTTTTTCAGCTTATACAGGAAGTTCTCCACCGAAACGGACTTAGTATCACCCGAAAAAAAAATAATTTCCAGTGTTCTATTCTCCGGTAGTGTCGAGGTTCGCGATTCTCTCGCAAGATTTCACCCTGACGCGCCATCCTTCCATGGCTTGCTCGGTCACTGTATTTTCCCGAACCGTGCCAATCATCGCTGACCTCTCTATAGTTATGCCTATGACGTCTCCCTTGCCAGTCTGTCGCCCTATGTCTTCGAAAATCTTCCTCCGATTCAACTTCGCTGCTTTCTTCGGTTCGTTGAGTCGGCAGTCCACTGATCCTACGATTTAGCGTCTCATCCGGGTATTGACGTTCCGTCCTGGCGAAATGCCCTACCTGTAGCTGAACTGATCTTCTCCTCTCCGGCTCGTTGTTACCGTGTTCTGATCCGGTTGCGTTCATTCTAGGATATATATTATTGGATGCTTCCATCTTACACTGGATTAACTGCGATTCGAGTTGGTTGATGCGTTTCAGAAGTTCTTCAATCGACGGTTGCACCGCAGTCGACTCGCTATTTTGCCGATTTGTAGTTTTAGTCGGTGTCTGGTTGGTTTTCTGGATCACTCCAAGGCTTTTATCCAGTGTTAATTCCCGGTTAAAGCCTTTAAGGTTCTCCAGGTCAGCCTCAAGTTCTTGTTTGTCCTCACCTCCTACGGCTTCGCTCTCATTCCCGTCATATTCGGGGAGTGTTTGAAGCTTATTGGTAGCTTTCTGAAGCAATTCATGAATGTACTTCAGAAGCTCTTGGCGCGCTCTTTCTCCTCTCTCGTTTGTAGCTTCACCTCGATGTACCCGCAAGTCATAGTGTCTAAGACGAGACACCAACTTGGGACTCGATCCATCCTGCAAAGACACATCTATTTGGTGTAGCCGACACCTGATGACGTCAATTTCCTGCTCGAATCTGTATGAGGGGGCGCTACTCCTTTCCCTCCTTCTGGTCTTCCAGGAATAGTCGTCGTAATAACCGCAGTTTTGACGACGTGTCTTTCTGCCGCTCCTCTAACTGATTCCGAAGCAATAGTTCATAATCCACTTTTTCATTCGACAAGTGTTCCGCATATGGAAATTTCATTTCAAATGTTAAATTCAACAATCAGTAATTCAAATCAAGTTCACTCACTAACTTCACTGCCTTATTTTTATAAATTTAAAAAAAATAAATGTGTACCAATAAATTAAAGGTTATAATAGAAAAGAAGACTATATGTACAGAAACCAGAAATAATAAATTTTTGTAACTTAATTATATTCAGGACGCATGTACAAATATAAAAACGCATTTAATCCACCTAACAGTGTGATGAGACATTTCTTATAACTCTTATCACTCTTCGGATATTATATCGTTTGAGAACATTTAGAACTTGATGCTTCGCGATGTTTTTGATAACACATACTACATGGAATAGTGGCAGGACTCAGAGAATCGCTCAAATCAGTATAGGACAACATCAGTGCTAGAAATCTCTAACCAAATCAATGGGAAAGCGAAAAAATGGCCCATAAAATAGACATACCAACGAATTATTGTTAATGCTCTGTTAATAAAATATCTATATTGTGGTGGGAAAACTGAATTTTCCTAAAGGGGTTATATATTGTACTGAGCCAAAAAAAATCGAAATTTTTTTTTTGAATCGATTTGAAGTTTATACTTTACTCAAATTTCCAACGCGACTGAGAACTAAGAAATCAACGCTTTTTCATGAAAAGGGCGATACTAGCAGTGATACCATTCAAAGAAAATCAACAGTGAATATTTCCAGACTTGGTTTTATGTCCTATTTATGAACTATTGTGTTTTTTTACATCCTAGATTACATGATTCAGTGATCGAAACCCAAAATTTCATAAAGTATTTGAAATTATTAAATTAAAATTTGTTTTTGCTATTGAAATTGACAAAATGGTAGTATCGCCCTTTTGGCGATTGTTTACTTTTTCGGTCCCACCTATCAGCATTGAAGTATCGCCCTTACGTTTTTTTACAATAACTACCGTTCTACACCACCGATTTCGTCCGTGTTTTTTTGCAATAGAGATCATTGTTACTATTTACAGCTGGTATCAGCTTGATAATCCTAAAAAATACGAAAAAACAGTTTCGCCTCTAAACTGCTAGCAAAAAAAGTATCGCCCTGTTTGTTTGCATGGAGCGTGGAGGGCGAAACTTTAAATAAACAAACAAAAATACAGTTTCGCCCATTGTATTTTTTGCTGTAGTTTAAGAAAGCAATATCGTAGAATCAAAATTTCTAGGTTAATTTGTTGCGTTTCAAAGCCCTCATTCGCATGTATGAAAAAGCCCTATGTTTACATTTGTAAGTATCGCCCTTTTCACAAAAAAGCGTTGAAATGAAATCGCAGCTCCTGATATCACGTTATCTCTAAAGTGCATGCGTGCATAGTTTCAAATTTTACTTCGACATCGACTTTTTCTAAAGGTGACTTCCCAGTAGTATCCTTGATTTGAATTATTATCGCTAATCCTAATGCCAAAGAACAAATAAAAACCTCACGAAAACGGACCGTTTGGGAAAATCATCATCATTACTGGAATTTTCATTTTCACGAAACTTTTCGATAACCTTCCGTCATTTGCGTTAATGCACTGGGTGCACAGTGCTCTGAAAATCTAGCGAAATCGTCTTAGTGCACCAGCGGGTCTGTAAAGAATACTAAAAATTAATTTCTATTCCATAATTTTCTGTTCAGCAATTCGAGAGATCGTGCTCACAGTAAGCCATGAAAAATAGACTACGTTGTGAAGCAATGGTCACTATTTATTAAAAAATCACGGTTAAAT
Source organism: Topomyia yanbarensis (assembly GCF_030247195.1). Lineage (NCBI taxonomy): Eukaryota > Metazoa > Arthropoda > Insecta > Diptera > Culicidae > Topomyia > Topomyia yanbarensis. The sequence goes on along the minus strand of NC_080672.1, from coordinate 212,066,575 downwards.
AAGAAACAAAACTATTAAAAAAATTCAAATAGTTTATAATTTTCACGAACTTATTAGGAAAAATTGTTTAATAAGCTTTCGTAATATTGTGTAGGAAAAAAGCTGAAAATTTCAGTATTTCCCTATCTGCAGCATATAAACCCTTAAGTATACCAATTAATTGGTATACGAATTGGAATAGGTTCGCCAAATTTTGGAAGAAGTCTATAAAATAACCCCTTGAAAACTACCTAAAAATTGTTGTAGTTCCGTGCACTTTTTCATAAAATATCCAGCTGTTAGCGACCAAGAATATGTACGAGCTGTAGATATAAAAAATTATTGGGACCATTATCGTTATTCATTCGATGCGGTTCAGCGTGATGTCGGGATAGAAAACGAAAACTGTGCTGAGCGCCTCAAATCGTGTTCGTAATATAGTTTACAGAATAAGATCCCGCGAACACTTTTATGGTCCAGTTCACCTTGTCACGTTACTCCGAGTAAAAAACCGATAGTAACCAAAAAATACCAGATCGCGATAAGACGAAGAGAAATTACGAATACCACGATGAAACTGAAATCATGTCACATTACTTCACGTGTCAAATTCGAAAGTAAGGTCTAGAATAAAAGGTAAGATAAACAGAAATTACAAAATTCGTGAAAAACATGAACCCCTACTCGTGACTCAAATATCACAACATGGACAGAAAATATGAAAACCAAAGTTCCTGTAATCATGGACATAAATCACATTACTCGTGATTGAAATATTCAAAATCGTGACTAGGATCCTGAGATTATGAACATGAATCACTTTACTCTTGACTGAAATATCACGATAAAGTGAATAGAAATTGCGAAAATCGTGACAAAGATCCTGAAATCATTAACATAGATCCCGCTATTCTGACATAAGAATCCTGAAATCATCAAAATCGGCTGTGTATTCCCAAATTATGAACAAGACTCATAGCAAAAACTAAACATATCCAGCGAACAACAGTAACCCAACCAAACATTCAAGTGTAACGCCATGTATATAGTTGGAGCGAACAAGTTTTGTAGAAACACAGATAGTTTCATGGATACGAGGTCTAGTATTCATAATTTTAGAAACTGTCACGGTTTTCGTGAATCGGTCACGAAATAGCGATCATTTTTTCATGAATTTATGAACGATTTTTTTCCGTGTAGGCGCAACTTCAGTGGGGATTGTACTCAAGCTCTTTTTATTTTGTATTAATCGTTCATGTTTTTTCAAATGATGCTTTTTCTTGCTTACTGTCCAACCGTCTCGGTATATCTGACCTGCTCAGGTCTGTTGCAAATATCGTCACCTGTTGAGACACGAACCGATCCTGAGGTGTCGACCATAATGATTTACATCTCTTTTCAACCACCTTCCCAGAGTTTCTTATCCTTCTTGGTGCTACTCGTTCCTATTCATTTGATAGCTGCTGCTGAGAATTTCTCGGCGGCGGTATTTCTGCCGATACCGATAACCATTTTCGCGAGTCATTTAGCTGTCAGTCACTCCGACGGAGAGATCATCGGCTGTAAAATTTCTGCAGATAACGATATCTCTATTTTCTTTGACATCATGCTTCATCCTTAGATCCCGTTGCTAGCCCGCTGACCGACCTTTGCTGTGTAGCTGATCTACTCACAACTAGTGCTAATATCGAAAGAAGCCGAAATGTGAACCGGACCAGAGATGCCGACCAACATAACTTACATCCCTTTCCAGCCACCTTCGTGGGGTTTCTTCCTTGGTTTTTTAAACGACTTGTTTCAAGAGTGATCGAACTCGAATGACACGGCTCACTATATAATTTCATCCCTGAACAAGAACTTAATAAATTTTTAAAAGTAATTCAAAACCCTCATGGGAGGGGTTTGGACATTCATTATCAACGGAAAAATTGTGTCTTGAAAAATCTTTCGAAAACGACTCGGAAAAGTGAAAATTTCCAGCCCATCCCGCACAGAGCCGTCAATATGGTGCACCATCCGAACAATAAAATAATGAAAAGTTTTAAATATAGGTCCACTACATGTTTGTTCCTATGATCATTCGTATTGGGTTGCTTGACGAAAGCAGTTGGTGGGGGAAAGCCGGCATATTAGTTTTGGTTATGCCATTAGAAGCCGGACGGAAAGGAAAGGTTCATGATCGCACGAGAACGAGCAAGAAAGCGATAGTAGTGCAAATCAGCGAAAGCGTTACGTACATTTTGAACCTTAATAACTTTCCTTCTACTAAACGCCTTGCTAATCTTGTTTCATAAATCGGAAGGAAAACGTTCAACGCTTGCTACCGATACGTTGTTTGCTATATAAAATTTGTTTAAATAGTTCAAAAACTACTTAAAACGAGAATCAACATTAATGATAAAACCTATAAATATGGGTGTCGCAGCTTTCTCAAAGCCAGACGTGTGTAAGACGCAGTGCATAACGGACGTGCGTGCTAGATGTTAGGTTAGCTGCATCGGACGACCAATCAAATCGGCTACCACTGGAGAGAAAAAGAAAAACGTTGGTGGCGGTGAGAAGGCCAAAAAGCCAAAGGCTGCTGCTAAGAAACGCAGTCACTGAAAAGGCGGTAGGAACTGCCACTAAAAATGCCACCAAACATCGAAGGCTGCAGCGAACAAGCCCCAAAGCCAAAGAATGCCGCCAAACCTGCCAAGAAAGCTGCCCGAAGAAGATAAGTAAATTCACGCGTCTCTAATATTGCCAACAGTCCTTTTCAGGACTAACAAAATACTTGTAAAGAATTAGTGGTCCTTATTTTCCGTTAGCGCTGTTAACTGTAGATGGATTTGTGTCATAATTATATGCAAACCGTCTATAGGATGAATATATAATGGAAAAAGAATTTTATTAGGAAGTTTCTTTTATTAATTTGTATAATTAAAAATAATTATATAAGAAAATATTTTTCAAATTAATCTGCAAACCCGAAGGTTTTTGCAAATCCTTCCAAGAAAATCAGTGAATGTGGCAACTCTGCCACTAAGCCAATACTACACCAAAACGAATGATGAAAATATGTTCATGTATCGCACAAAAGGATGGCCTTCCATCTGCACTGAAAAGTTAATAAATAGGAACGCCTTGATGCAAAGCGTACTCATTCGGTATGAGCTGCGAAAGGGGAATGTTCATATGTATGTACGCAGTAGAAGCAAATCGTCGGCAAGGTTTGAATCGTTTCAAAAGATTCTCGTCTTGTATCACCATAGTTATCTACAAACCGTCCTTATTAGGACGAATGCAAAATGGAAAAAGAATTAGAAAATTTCTTTTGTTTACTAGTATTAAGTTTGCGCTTGTTAATTCTGTACTTTTACCCGTTAATTCATAAGAAAATATTTTTCTAATCTACAAACCTGAAGATTTATGCAAATCCTTCCAAGAAAATCAGTGAATGTGGCAACTCTGCCACTACTAAGCGAAAGCTACACCAAAACAAATGATGAAAATATTTTCATTTATCGCACAAAAGGATGGCCTTCCATCTGCACCGAAAAGTTAATAAATAGGAACGCCTTGATTTGTTAATAAATAGGAACGCCTGCGAAAGGGGAATTTAATATGTATGTACGCAGTAGAAACAAATCGTTGACAAGGTTTGAATCGTTTCAAAAGATTCTTGTCTTGTATCACCATAGTTATTTACAAACCGTCCTTATTAGGACGAATGCAAAATGGAAAAAGAATTTAATTAGAAAGTTTCTTTTATTAACTAGTATTAAGTTTGCGCTTGTTAATTCCTTACTTTTACCAGTGAATCATAAGAAAATATTATCCAAATTAATCTACAAACCCGAACGTTTTTGCAAATCCTTGCAAGAAAAACAATAAATCTGGCAACTACCACTAAGCGAAAGCTACACCAAAACGAATGATGAAAATATTTTCATTTATCGCACAAAAGAATGGCCTTCCATCAGCACCGAAAAGTTAATAAAAGGGATTCGCTTGATGCAAAGCGTGCTCATTCGGCATGAGCTGCGAAAGGGGAATGTTCGTATGTGTAGCAGTAGCAACAAATCGTCGGCAAGGTTTGAATCATTTCAAAAGATTCTCGTCTTGTATCACCATAGTTATCTACAAACCGTTCTTATTATGACAAATGCATAAGAGAAAGGATGGGTTGATAATGTATATGACAAAACAGGGGTGTCGTGACCACACTTGAAGTTATTTCAAATCTTGCAAAGCATAAATTGACATAATTTCAATGATTGTTCCTATATGAATGAAATGACAAATTTTCAGGTTAACACGGCAATAACTTTGCAATTTATAGAACAATTTTATATTTTAGTTATCATATAATAACTGTCATCTCTTCCAAACAACTTAACCCTCTGCTGCCAACCCCATGTTTTGGCGGGGTTAAGGAGAATTATTGTAAAATGTCCAATACACGATTTTATGTTGTTACCTCCACTAAAACCACTTCAAAACACTCCCACCTGTCATACAAGTACATTGTCTGCTTGTTGAAATCATATGAAATTATTGACCTGTATTCAATGCGGAGAACTCGGTAATAACATTGTTTTACTGAATAGATTAACGAACGGGAAAATTTCGCTGAGCCCGGTGAATCGAACTTAATGCGTAAAATTTAGCCTTTACGCAGAGATACAAGGAGAATTTTACGAATATGATCATCGCGATTATGTCATTTCTTTGCGCTAGGAAAAAGATTTCGATGGTTGTTTCGAAAGATTTTAACATTTATATACCAAAGCAAGAAAATAAGAAATTTGTTCATTTCATTTATGAATGTCTCGACGAGCTTAGAATCCAGCGCATCCCCTATCAACGCAGACACCAACAACAAAGGTTCTTTTCAGAACCACCATAATTATTATAAAGAATAACTTGAAACACTTCCACATATTTCATTGAGTATCATTCGATTTGAATTACAAGTCAAACGAGTAGTCACGACACTCCGGTTATATTCTAGACATTACCCACCCATCTTTTGTTGACATGGTTTTCTGATCGGGGAGGGAACGCATTTTTGTAGAGGACAGAAATGCTAATCAGAGCCGTTCTACGCCAAAAATGTACTATAAGGAAACTGTAAGCTTAAATGTGATTCAAGTGCTTAATTATAAATTATTCGAAATTAATAGTATACTAAGGATGTACTAATAGTAAATAAATCATGGTTCATACGCACCCAAAAGATTGTTGGCGGTGCTGGTTACTAACACTTGTGTCGTATCTTTATTGAAAGATGGTACAGCAGATATTATGCTGGAATTACTGGTTAAAACAGCATTTTTGTCAATATTTGTTAAGTTATTTTCTAAATGAGTAGATTGCGTTTTCTGTTCAGCAAAACGTATGCCTATTTCAGATGATAGCCGCTTTTGAGGCAATAAGCTGTCGAGTGATGAAATTTGACAATCGCCTACAGTTTTCACAACTTTGCCTGTTACCTGACTTGCATTTTGTCCTATATTATTAGTCAGTGAAGTTCGCAAGGTTCCTAGTGCTGGTTGGCTTACAAATGTGGCTGATTTAATCGCTCTTGTTATCGCAGTTTCTGATGTTACAGATGAAATTAAAACTGATGATGGTTTTTGATTTGCTACAGCTTTGCTACTGGGTAAAATTTTTAACTCATCATTCTGTATAGTATATCTAGAGATGGGAAACTTTTGCTTATGTTTTGTTTCATTTTGAGTAGCATTTGGCATGTTTATGTTAGCTTCAGTAGTACCACTAATTATAGCATTTGAAGGTCGTATGTGAAAAACGTGTGAACTAGCAACATCCGTGTCGATTGATTGAAGCAACACAGCAGGTGTTGATACCAGGTTTGATAGTTCCAATGTAGACATCTCATGAAGTTGTTTAGCGACTGTTTTTGTTCCTCGTATAAAATTTGACGATGTCGTATTAGTACTTGTGTAAACTGACTGAAGACCAGTTAGACATCTAGGTACCAGAACCTGTTTATTCTGTTGCGCTAGTAGGTTTTGTAAAATTTGTTTCTGTTGAGCTGGAGTCAAAATTGATTGTTGTACATTTGCAACACTTACTGTATTGTTCATATCCGTTATAGGATGTATATTTATTCCCGTTTTCGATCGTGAAACAGTTGCTTCCGAATCATTTTGCTGAAACGATACAATTCAAAATCTTCAGTTCGTACGGAATCTAGAATTGATACGGCACAAAGTAAAATAAAGAGCGATGCGAAAAAAATGCCACGGGGCTTGGGGGGATAAGAAATTTTTTTTGTGAGATTTTTGAAAACTACGCAACTGCAAATGATTTCCTCTTTGTTTACTTTCCCTTTCGCTTACTACAGTCGTATTACAAAACTTACCAATTATTTTCCAGTACCCATCCAAAGATAATGTCAATTATGTAATGTATTATGAAAAGAATTCAGTGTCTTACGCAAAATTGATCGAGTAATTGACGAAAGAGAAAGTAAACAAAAAGAGGCTCTCATTTGCTGTCATGTTATTTTCAAAAATCACAATTCTCAGAAAACACATTATAGTCTCAAATAGCAATTTTTAGTGACATATGAAACTACTCTAAAACTAACCTCAGCTCCACGAAGTTGCCAAAGTAAAAATGTGTTTAATATACCTCATGGTGCAACTGTGCCTTTCTCATCCAAACTATGATTCTGTGGCTACATATGTGATAAGAGACGGTGGTCCGAGACGAGGGGGTCTAACGGTGAGAATTGAGAAAGTGCGCGATAGAACGGTGAAAAGAGGAAAGATCTTAACTCCCAGTCGCACTCCCATGCTCATAAATTATTTTTGATGGAAAAAAAATTCATATGGCTTGTAAATTAAGGGGTTACACCACTGTAGAGGGCGAAAAAAGAGGCATAGTTCGAAAATTTTCCTTGGCGCAATAAATAGATGAATTGATATCTTGTTAAATGGGATTTATGACATAAGAAATGAATAACAAAACAAATTTCGAGTAATTTCATTACAAGATGGAGAAATCAATTTCGAATATACTGAGGTTTTTCGAAAAAAGTGGTTTTGAGAAAAACGCAGTTGAGTTTTTCAGTGCACTTAAATTGTACATAAGAGATGTTACGGCAGAATTGAATATTGGAACATTTATATATGGCTTTCGCCTTCCTTTTACATTTCTTATAAAAGAAATGTATAGAATTCGCTCAAACTTTCAAGATGTTTTCCGAGGCCCGGAGGGCCGAGTCTTATATACCAATCGACTCAGCTCGACGATTTGGGACAATGTCTGTGTGTGTGTGTGTGTCTGTGTGTGTGTGTGTATGTAACGGACAAATTCTCATTCGTGTTTCTCAGCAATGGCTGAACCGATCTTATCCAAACCAATTTTAAATGAAAGAACTAAAAAACAGTATGAACGCTATTAATTTGTTTTTGATTCTGATGTTTAGCTTCCAAGATATGAGTGTTTGAACGCGCAAAAATGGCGTTTTTTGCAGTTTTTTTAAATTGTCTGCCGAAATTGACAATGTAGATTAACAAGTCATATGTTTTTAGACAGCTTTAACAAATACCTTTCGAACAAGCTATAGCTTGTTGAAATCGGACTATTATCAAAAGAGATATTTAACATTAAATGCGGACGAAAGATTTTTATCATTTCCCATTGCCAGAAATACGACCAAAAACATGTAATCTATTATTAACGCCAAAACGGCTTATTTTAGGTCAATAGTATCTTCGGAGAATTTAATGGAGGTAATATGCCCTTTCTTTTGGTATTGTGCTTTTGCTGATTAATCCCCCTATGAGTGAGATATTTTCACAAATTTTCTTGGAAGTGATTATATCGAAATGATGTCTTCAGCAAATTTGTAGCTCTTACTTTTGCGAATAACTTTACTGAAGACTTCAAATATCTATTTTGAATACTTTAAATGTTATGGCTTGTTGTTAGTGGATTACTCTTTGTCGCCTAATAATTGTTCAATATAGTAATAATCCATTGAAATAAGCTAAACATTATTTCGATAAAGCGAATTTTGTATTTCATTTTACTATCTACAACCGCTAGAAATAATCACCGAACACTTCCAAGTTGTTTGGAAGGAACTTGATAACTTATCAGTACAAAAATGTTCATTTGTGCGAACCTTCTGACCGCAGTTTTTCTAACTTATAACCATCGGATCGATCTGAAACATATCGGAAAATGAAAAGCGAAATGAATAACTCCAAAACAACGGCGTAGCCAAGAGAAGGTTTTGGGGTTTAACACCATACAACCCCTCCCCCCCCACCCAACCAAAAAAATATTGGATTGAAGTTAAAAATTTATTGATGCAGACTGATTTAATTCAATATTACAATAACAATTATCTGATCTGTAGATTGATAACCTGTTGTTGTAAACGTCATGAGGACTTTTGATAAATTGTCGGAATGGGGTCCTGATATTTAACTGATCTATTGGTCTTGATTTCACAGTTGTCTAATAGCATCAATATCAAATTCCTGCCTGAAAACATTCCAATAGAAAATTCCAGAGTTCTGTAATCAATCATAATCCTCAAATTTATTTTCAAATTGAGCTCGCTTTTGTAGAGATGTACTGTAATAAAGGTGTTTATATAATAGGAAGCGAAGTTAAAATTGATTTAATGTCTATGAAACATAGAACTGCTCACCAAAAAATGCATAACTTTCAACATTTGCTAAAAATGTTTTTGCCTTTCTCATTCACTTTAAAATTCGTCAATCTAATCCCGACCCGGAGAGCCGAGTGTCATATGCCAATCGACTGAGTTCGGAAAATGTCTGTGTGTGTATGTGTGTGTATGTGTGTATGTGGAAAAAAATGTGACCTCTGTTTCTCAGAGATGGCTGGACCGATTTGCACAAAGTTCGTCTCAAATGAAAAGTACAACCTTCCCATCGGCTGCTATTGAATTTTTTATTGATTGGACTTCCGATTGCGGAGTTACGAGTTGAAGAGTGCAATCACACAGCAAATTCCCATATAAACTGAAATGAAAAATTTTCAAAATCAAATTTGTATTTTTGATGCCAAATGACTTTAAAATGCATGAAACATTGAGATGTTTGACAAAAATTGACTTCTTTGGACTTTGGTACATTTTTGCCTTTCTCATTTAGAAAGGTTATGCAATCACTCTAAAAATCGTCAATCATACCGCCCCGGAGGGAGTATGCAGTGAGGGGTTGCTACTTTAAAATTAAAACTAGTTTAAAATTTCTTAACAAGTTGAAAATTTTCGGCAGGACCTGGACCTCCCGGATCTTTCTCCATGATCCGCCGCTGGTTTCAAGCGATGTTTCAGTATCACATAGTATCTCAAGATCGTGGCTGTCGATCCATTGTATGTATGTGCAAATCGTACTGAACATGTAATATTCATTTCCACCATTGTATTGAACATACACAGCCATGGAATCGTAGTCTGGACAAATGAGACAAGCACAATTGCACCACTAGGTGGATTAACACACTTTTTTTTGGGAATGCGTCGAAATGAGACGAAAACGTAATATGATTAATAACTTTCCGAATGTAGAGAGAAATTTATGAAAAATGACGATTTCCAATCGACTCTAGCAGGTTCTGATCGATATTGATGAGCATTTGATTTTTGTTGTATGACCAATTATATGTATAGGTCAAATGTTTAAAAACAGTAATTTAAGGTCAAGATAGCATCATTTTGAAACCGCCAATTTCGGAGGTTTAGTATCTTCGATGAGTTTTACAAACGTTAAACAGCGCATCATTTGATAAAATTATTTTGACGGTATATCGTCCAAGAAGTATTTATGGTGAATTTTCTCAGGTTAATATTCATGACTACAATAAAGTCTCAACAAACTCGCTAGACACAAACTCTGTTACTATTTTCTGAAAAATTAATCCTGCATAGTTTTAAAACTTCAAAAATTACGGTTTCGGAATTATGCCGTTTGGACAGTTTGATCGATTTTCACCAAACCCCCGCCAAACCGAATTTCTGGCTACGCCGCTGACTTCAAGTAAGTAGAAACAAAGTCGTTCAACACTCGTTCACAAGAAACTTCTTCGAATGCTGAATATCTATTATAATACATTGAAACCCCGATTTTATCAGCCAAATATGAACATATGTTTGATGGGCTCTAGCAGACGAACAAGACTGAATTCGAGTAAATTCTTTCTTGAGCATGTTTTCCTTATCAAGAAGATGGAAATATGCAAACATGAAAAATGCATCATAATCAGAAATAGTTATCAGACTACATCAAGGGACGGGAAGAATATTTTAACAGCTTCAGTTTATTATAAAGAAAAAAAATGCCCGCTTTAGTCAATGTCCCCATTTTGTCAGCCTAAAATACGCCATGAGACTTATAAAAATGGGTCTTTATTGTATGTATTATTCACTGTGTTTCACATTAATAGGTACATTTCATTTTTGGAGATTTTTTTTGCATCGAACTACAACAATTTTTAGGTAGTTTTCAAGGGGTTTTATAGACTTCTTCCAAAATTTGGCGAACCTATTCCAATTCGTATACCAATTAATTGGTATACTTAAGGGTTTATATGTTGCAGATAGAGAAAATACTGAAAATTTCAGCTTTTTTCCTACACAATATTACGAAAGTTTATTAAACAGTTTTTCCTAATAAGTTTGTGAAAATTATAAACTATTTGAATTTTTTAATAGTTTTATTTTTTATTTGTCCGTGATTTTTTAATAAATAGTGACCATCGCTTCACAACGTAGCCTATTTTTCATGGCTTGCGGTGAGCACGATCTCTCGAATTGCTGAACTGGAAATTATGGAATAGAAATTAATTTTTAGTATTCTTTACAGATTTAACTCGCCGCGCAGATAGCTCTGAATTAGACCCGCTGGTGCCCTAAGACGATTTCGCTAGATTTTCAGAGCACTGTGCACCCAGTGCATTTAGGCAAGTGACGGAAGGTTATCGAAAAGATTCGTGAAAATGAAAATTCCAGTAATGATGATGATTTTTCCAAACGGTTCGTTTTCGAGAGGTTTTTATTTGTTCTTTGGCATTAGGATTAGCGATAATCATTCAAATCAAGGATACTACTGGGAAGTCACCTTTAGAAAAAGTCGAAGTCGAAGTAAAATTTGGAACTATGCACGCATGCACTTCAGAGATAGCGTGATATCAGGAGCTGCGATTTTATTTCAACGCTTTTTTGTGAAAAGGGCGATACTTACAAATGTAAACATAAGGCTTTTTTCATACATTTTACGATATTGCTACAGCAAAAAATACAACGGGAGAAACTGTATTTTTGTTTGTTTATTTAAAGTTTCGCCCTTCACGCTCCATGCAAACAAACAGGGCGATACTTTTTTTGCTAGCAGTTTCGTATTTTTTTAGGATTATCAAGCGGATACCAGCTGTAAATAGTAACAATGATCGCTATTGAAAACACCTGGACGAAATCGGTGGTGTAAAACGGTAGTTATTGTAAAAAACGTAAGGGCGATACTTCAATGCTGATAGGTGGGACCGAAAAAGTAAACAATCGCCAAAGGGGCGATACTATCATTTTGTCAATTTCAATAGAAAAAACAAATTTTGATTTAATAATTTCAAATACTTTATGAAGTTTTGAGTTTCGATCACTGAATCATGCAACCTAGGATGTAAAAAAACACAATAGTTCTTAAATAGGAAATACAACCAAGTCTGCAAATATTCACTGTCGATTTTCTTTGAATGGTATCACTGCTAGTATCGCCCTTTTCAAGAAAAATCGTTGATTTCTTAGTTCTCAGTCGCGTTGAAATTTGAGTAAAGTATAAACTTCAAATCGATTAAAAAAAATCGATTTTTTGGCTCAGTACAATATATAACCCTTTAGGAAAATTCTTCAGTTTTCCCACCACAATTCAGATATTTTATTAACAGAGCATTAGCAATAATTCGTTTGTATGTCTATTTTATGGGCAATTTTTTCGATTTCCTTTTGATGTGGTTTGATATTTCTAAAACTGATATTGTCCTATGCTGATTTGAGCGATTCTCTGAGTCCTGCCACTATCCCATGCAGTATGTGTTATCAAAAACATCGCGAAGCATCAAGTTCTAAATGTTCTCAAACGATATAATATCCGAAGAGACTGATAAGAGTTATAAGAAACGTCTCATCACACTGTTAGGTGGATTAAAAGCGTTTTTTGAGATATTATTACACACAAAACATACAAAAGCATACAAAGTATATATACTACCCTCAACAATATCTATCTAAGAAAAGCGTGTGGATCACAAAGTAACCAAAGCGACAATTGGGTAATCTAAATATTGTTTCTCGCGAAATTTTTATGCGGTAGTATTTTCTGTGCAAAGTCGTTCTGTAAAAAAATCTTTGTATATAATTCTGGCTTGTTCTAATTCGTACTCCGGCTCTAGTGACAACTGATTCCAATTAGAACTGCGTAACTTCTTAAGAGGAGGTTTTTTAGACGTAAATAAGGTAAAGTTTTTTTTTTATTTTTTTTTGCGGTTTAATTTAAAGGCGTAAGAACTTTAGGTTTTAATGGTAAAATAAACTAAAATCAAAGATCATTACTGTTTCTTGAAGGTTTATAATTTCTTGAAAGTAACGAAATTCTATAGGACTTATACCTAAAACTAGTATTATTAATTATTTGTTTATAATTTTTCAGCCTGGTTCAAGTGAAAAAAGGTGACATTTAAACTTTATTTTATGATTCAAATATTTATTATGCAATCAATTCATTGTTAAAATTCATTCCAATTGTCCAATCCAAGTCGTACGCAATTTCATTAACTTTAAGAAATTACAATAATTTTAGATTTTAGTTTACTACAAGAGGCTGCAGGTTCGTAATTTTCGGACCATGTTTCGCGCGCATTGGCAGATGAAATTCGTCATATTGAAGCCGCCGATTTGAATTTCACCCAGATATTTATTTTGATGATTTCTTGAATAATGAACATATTTAATCATCAAAACCAAAAGCTTTTAAGAGTTTTCAACTATTTCACAATAAAAACAAACTTTTCTTAAGTAAAAGAACCTTCTTTTTAAATTTCAGCCGAATACCGAATATTTAATGTTTAATTATTCGGCGTACCGTATATTCGGCTGAAGTTAAAATCGGCTGGTATTCGGCCCGAATATTTGGTCGACCGAATATTCGGTGCATCTCTAGTATTTTGTATATACCTATGTATTTTCTTTTATTTTGTTTCTTTTAAATATTTCATGAATATTAGACCATTACTTATCATATTCGGCCGAAAGTAGGTTTTTATTATTCGGCGTACCGTATATTCGGCTTAAATCAAAACCGGCTGGTATTCGGCCCGAATATTTGGTGGACCGAATATTCGGTGCATCTCTACCTATAACTATCATTTACCATTCCTCACTAAGGAGTCATGTGGCGAAAAACCGTAAACTACATCAACTCCAAGTTAATTCAATTCTATACTGAGCATTTGTATATGCTATACTCAAGAACATCCTTGGGTATTTGAAACTGGGTAATATGGTTGTTTGAAGACAAAAATTTTGAAAAGAGATATCCCACGTGCTTTTTAAACTTTTCGTTTCTCTACTGAATTTTGAATGAAACTAATGTTCAAATATGTCATTTGAAAATTATGCTAAGAACGCTTCAATTGAAGCTTCAATGCCAGAATTAGTAGAGGCATTGTATAATTCAATGGACGTTTCGTTTGAGTGCTCCGAATTCTACACGTAAATTAGCGAGGATTATAATCATAGTTTATGCATTGGACAGATAGTTGATTGCACTGAATTTATGTCACACATATTACTGTGTAACTACAACTGACACTGAGTTGTACTGAAAACCCCAATATACATTTTTCATGATCAATGTGACTAAAAGCATATTTATTTGCGAAAAAATACAACATGTAATTTCAAGAATGTTCGTGTCTCAAAGCAGTCCAGGAGCACTTTCAATACTAACTGGCTTTTCGATGAATTTAAATACTTATTCTGGTAGTTTGAGCCATTTCTTTGCATGGTATTGTTTTGTATAGGACTCATTAACCCATATCTTCAGAACGAGAATTCCGAACGAAACAATTCGCAAGTAATAAGGATGGGTGGAAAGAGACTGTATTGTAATCGACTGAATGTATGGCTTTTGTGCCATCGACAATAACATAATTGCCAACATAGCCTGGACACTTGACACTCTTTTCTGGATATTTCAATGCAAATGAATACTATTTACACGTGGCCTTATCTCAGTTTACTATTTCCAATTACGCGTTAAAATACTGGACCTGAAAATTCTATTCTGTGCAAAAATCATTTTTCAGATATCTGTGACCAAAAAGATATCTTTCAATTACAAAACAAATTCCTGATTTCTGGATTTCCTGATGACTAATTAAAGCCCATCAGAAGAAACACCAGATAATCCTAAAAACGCCGTTAGAAAAGAAGAACGAAAACGTGCTCTTTGCAATGGGATTTTCACAAACATTTCAGAATATTCTGCAGCAATGGTTTTGGAATTCGTGAAAATCGTTTTATTTCTTTACTTCATTTAAATAACTTTCTTTAAATTTTATTCTATATACTCATTTTTCCAGTTCATTCATTTCATGGACTATATTTATTTTGTATATTTTTTGTATTTAAAATATTTGACTAATTTTAAATACATGATCATTTCATTTAAATGATTTTTGCCTTTCTCATATAGAAAGGTTATGCAATCACTCTGAAAACGTCAACCTAATCCCGGCCCGGAGGGCCGAGTGTCATATCCCATTCGACTCAGTTCGTCGAGATCGGAAAAAGTCTGTATGTGTGTGTGTATGAGTGTATGTATGTGTGTGTATGTGTGTGTATGTGTGTGTATGTGTGTGTATGTATGTGCGTATGTGTCAAATAATGTCACTCATTTTTCTCAGAGATGGCTGGACCGATTTGCCCAAACTTAGTCTCAAATGAATGGTGCAACCTTCCCATCGGCTGCTATTGAATTTTGGATCGATCGGAATTCTGGTTCCGGAATTACGGGTTTCAGAGTGCGGCCACACAGAAATTTCTCATATAAACTATAGGAAAAATTAAAAATAGAATTTTTATTTTTGATGCTAAATGTGTTCAGGGTGCATGAAACGTCGAGATTTGATGCAAACTCGAAAAAAAATTGACGACAATTCACTTTTTTGGATTTTGGCACATTTTTGCCTTTCTCATATAGAAAGGTTATGCAATCACTCTGAAAAACGTCAACCTAATCCCGGCCCGGAGGGCCGAGTGTCATATCCCATTCGACTCAGTTCGTCGAGATCGGAAAAAGTCTGTAGGTGTGTATGTATGTGTGTGTATGTGTGTATGTGTGTGTGTATGTATGTGCGTATGTGTCAAATAATGTGTGTGTATGTATGTGCGTATGTGTCAAATTTGCCCAAACTTTATCTCAAATGAAAGGTGCAACCTTCCCATCGGCTGCTATTGAATTTTGAATCGATCGGAATTCTGGTTCCGGAATTACGGGTTTCAGAGTGCGGCCACACAGAAATTTCTCATAAAAACTATAGGAAAAATTAAAAATAGAATTTTTATTTTTGATGCTAAATGTGTTCAGGGTGCATGGAACATCGAGATTTGATGCAAACTCGAAAAAAAAATTTGACGACAATTCACTTTTTTTGGATTTTGGCACATTTTTGCCTTTCTCATATAGAAAGGCTATGCAATCACTCTGAAAAACGTCAACCGAATCCCGGCCCGGAGGGCCGAGTGTCATATCCCATTCGACTCAGTTCGTCGAGATCGGAAAAATCTGTATGTGTGTGTGTATGTGTGCATGTATGTGTGTGTATGTGTGTGTATGTATGTGCGTATGTGTCAAATAATGTCACTCATTTTTCTCAGAGATGGCTGGACCGATTTGCCTTAGTCACAAATGAAAGGTGCAACCTTCCCATCGGCTGCTATTGAATTTTGGATCGATCGGAATTCTGGTTCCGGAATAACGGGTTTCAGAGTGCGGCCACACAGAAATTTCTCATATAAACTATAGGAAAAATTAAAAATAGAATTTTTATTTTTGATGCTAAATGTGTTCAGGGTGCATGAAACGTAGAGATTTGATGCAAACTCGAAAAAAAATTTGACGACAGTTCACTTTTTTGGATTTTGGCACATTTTTGCCTTTCTCATATAGAAAGGTTATGCAACCACTCTGAAAAACGTCAACCTAATCCCGGCCCGGAGGGCCGAGTGTCATATCCCATTCGACTCAGTTCGTCGAGATCGGAAAAAAGTCTGTATGTGTGTATGTGTGTGTGTGTATGTGTGTGTTTATGTATGTGCGTATGTGTCAAATAATGTCACTCATTTTTCTCAGAGATGGCTGGACCGATTTGCCCAAACTTAGTCTCAAATGAAAGGTGCAACCTTCCCATCGGCTGCTATTGAATTTTGGATCGATCGGAACTCTGGTTCCGGAATTACGGGTTTCAGAGTGCGGCCACACAGAAATTTCTCATACAAACTATAGGAAAAATTAAAAATAGAATTTTTCTTTTTGATGCTAAATGTGTTCAGGGTGCATGAAACGTAGAGATTTGATGCAAACTCGAAAAAAAATTTGACGACAATTCACTTTTTTGGATTTTGGCACATTTTTGCTCTCTCTGAAAAACGTCAACCTAATCCCGGCCAAATTTTTTTTTCGACTCGCATAAGGTTTCTGGATTTTAACAGGGCGTAGTTGATGGTTTACGGAGAGGGGTTACACCCCCCCCCCTCTACTGTTCACTCCCCTCCTTTAAAAATCTCCTTAAATCACCCCTCAGACCACCATCCCATCCAGCCCTCATACCCCTCCCTTTCAACCCCATCATCGTTAAACCACCACTATATAACAAAGCATACCAATTTAAGCTGGGGAGTCGTTCGTTCATGGGACTTTCGCCCTCCTCACATACCCACCCCCACATGACAAAATGAGTTAGCAAGCAGATAACATTGATCTAATGCTGATTAGGCTAATGGAGTATGATATTTTTTTGTTTCAAGTGTTTCACCGTCGACACGTAGCTCATCAAGTTCGTGGCTGGCATGCCATTGTGTATAAGTGCAAAGTGTACTAAGAATGTAATGGACATTTCCACAATTATGTTGAACATAAAAAGCCTCCGTGCCATAGTTTAGAGAAATGAGAAAGGCACAATTGCACCGCTAGGTGGATTAAAACAGGTTTTTTCATTTAGCATTGTTTTTATTCATTTTGTTTATTTGACCTAATTTTATCTTTTCATACTTTGTATGCATTCTGATCAGTTTTTTATCTCATGCATCTTACTCGAATCATTCATTTAACTTATACCTTTTTCGTGTTATGCAATTTTATTATATATTTCCGTTTCACACTTTTATTCATTTTAATAATCTGACTAATTTTGTTCAGTCATTCACTTTATTCATTTCATCTAGAACATAAATTGGACACAATATAATTTCTTCTATTAATTGTATTACTTTTAATTACAAAAACAAACAAAATGAAAAAATGATAAAATGTATAGACAGATAACATTTTTATTGTGATAAAAATTCTTCATTTTGTTTATTATATTCATTCCCTTCATTTTCTTGATTTTATGACCCTCTGTTTATCCTGTTATTTATGAACAACAACGTTTTCAAATAGCTATAACTTTGGGGTTAGACAAGATTTCTTCACAAAAAAGTGACTATCATCGTTTATTAGAGCTCTAATAGTTACAAGAAATATCCGTAGAACTGAAGTTATTGCAATTGCTCTGACTGGATTCCACTGTAGCAGTGCTGCCAGGGACAGTTTCAGTTATCGATGAAAAATTATATTTTGATATTTTTTCGTTTTCTTCAGATGTAGTTGTAAACTGATAAATCTTATGAATTTGGACTACTTTCGGCTACTTTTTCTGCCCAAACGAACTATTGAAAACTTTGCTGGAGATGTGTATTAAGGATTGGTATGTAAAAATTCAGCAGCTTCTAACACTACTAGAGAAGCATCTATCTTGAACAAAACAAGTTTTTCGTGTTTCTTTACTCTAACACTTTTAAGAAAAACGGCTTTGGAACCCTATACGTGCTAGAAAAATATTAGCTATGATAGGGTTCATTTTATCTGTATTATTCGTATTATTTATCTTATTGTTCCAATTTTTATGGTTTTATTCATATTATTTATTTTAATCATTTTATTAAATGCTTAGTTTTTCCCAGTTCACATATTTTATTCAGTTTCTTCATTTTATCAATTCGGTTTAGTCAGTTCTTTTTGTTATTGTATGACAGTTTGTTATCTTGAAACAATTTAATTTACTCTCTTAATTTCATAACATTTTTTAAAATTGAATAATTTTCATTTGAGCTAAGTTGATTTATTTATTTTATTAATTTGATTTATGTTAATCATTCTATCCATTTTATGAATAACTTTTTTTACATTTCTTATAAAAGAAATGTATAGAATTCGCTCAAACTTTCAAGATTTTTTCCGAGGCCCGGAGGGCCGAGTCTTATATACCAATCGACTCAGCTCGACGATTTGGGACAATGTCTGTGTGTGTGTGTCTGTGTGTGTGTGTATGTAACGGACAAATTCTCATTCGTGTTTCTCAGGCAATGGCTGAACCGATCTTAGCCAAACCAATTTTAAATGAAAGAACTAAAAAACAGTATGAACGCTATTAATTTGTTTTTGATTCTGATGTTTAGTTTCCAAGATATGAATGTTTGAATGCGCAAAAATGGCGTTTTTTGCAGTTTTTTTTAAATTATCTGACGAAATTGACAATATAGATTAACAATTTATATGTTTTAGACAGCTTTAACGAATACCTTTCGTACAAGCTATAGATTGTTGAAATCGGACTATTATCAAAAGAGATATTTACCATTAAATGCGGACGAGATTTTTATCATTTCCCATAGCCAGAAATATGACCAAAAACATGTAATCTATTATTAACGCCAAAACGGCTTATTTTAGGTCAATAGTATCTTCGGAGAATTTAATGGAGGCAATATGCCCTTTCTTTTGGTATTGTGCCTTTGCTGATTAATCCCCTTATGAGTGAGATATTTTCACAAATTTTTTTGGAAGTGATTATATCGAAATGATGTCTTCAGCAAATTTGTAGCTCTTACTTTTGCGAATAACTTTACTGAAGACTTCAAATATCTATTTTGAATGCTTTAAAAGTTATGGCTTGTTGTTTGTTGATTACTCTTTGTCGCCTATTTATTGTTCAATATAGTAATAATCCATTGAAATAAGCCAAACATTATTTCGATAAAACGAATTTTGTATTTCATTTTACAACCGCTAGAAATAATCACCGAACACTTCCAAGTTGTCTGGAAGGAACTTGATAACTTATCAATACAAAAATGCTCATTTGTGCGAACCTTCTGACTGCAATTTTTCTAACTTATAACCATCGGATCGATCTGAAACATATCGGAAAATGAAAAGCGAAATAAATAACTCCAAGCAACGGCGTAGCCAAGAGAAGGTTTTGGGGTTTAACACCATACAACCCCTCCCCCCCCCCACAACACACAAAAAAAATATTGGATTGAAATTGAAAATTTATTGATGCAGACTGATTTAATTCAATATTACAATAACAATTATCTGATCCGTAGATTGATTACCTGTTGTTGTAAACATCATGAGAACTTTTGATAAATTGTCGGAATGGAGTCCTGATATGTAACTGATCTATTGGTCTTGATTTCACAGTTGTCTAATAATTGATGCTAATCAAATTTCTGCCTGAAAACATTCCAATAGAAAATTGCAGAGTTCTGTAATCAATCATAACCCTCAGATTTATTTTCAAATTGATCTCGTTTTTGTAGAGATGTACTGTAATAAGGGTCTTTATTTAATAGAAAGCGAAGTTAAAATTGATTTAATGTCTATGAAACATAGAACTGCTCACCAAAAAATGCATAAATTTCAACATTTGCTAAAAATGTTTTTGCCTTTCTCATTCACTCTAAAATTCGTCGATCTAATCCCGACCGGGAGGGCCGAGTGTCATATGCTAATCGACTCAGTTCGTCGAGATCGGAAAATGTCTGTGTGTATGTATGTCTGTATGTATGTGTGTATGTGGAAAAAAATGTGACCTCTGTTTCGCAGAGATGGCTGGATCGATTTGCACAAAGTTAGTCTCAAATGAAAGGTACAATCTTCCCATCGGCTGCTATTGAATTTTTATTGATTGGACTTCCGGTTCCGGAGTTACGAGTTGAAGAGTGCAATCACACAGCAAATTCCCATATAAACTGAAAGGAAAAATTTTCAAAATCAAATTTGTATTTTTGATGCCAAATGACATTATAATGCATGAAACATTGAGATTTGATGTAAACTCGAAAAAATAACGTTTGACCAAAATTGATTTTTTTGGACTTTGGTACTTTTTTGCTCTGTTATTATTTTCTGAAAAATTAATTCTGCATAATTTTAAAACTTCAAAAATTACGGTTTTGGAACTATGCCGTTTAGACATAAAGATCGATTTTCACCAAACCTCCACCAATTGTAAAATTGGTATTGTAAAAAAACGTAAGGGCGATACTTCAATGCTGATAGGTGGGACCGAAAAAGTAAACAATAGCCAAAGGGACTATATACTATATATACAATCATTTTGTCAATTTCAATAGCAAACACAAATTTTAATTTAATTTAATAATTTCAAATGCTTCATGAAGTTTTTGGTTTCGATCACTAAATCATGCAATGTAGGATGTAAAAAACACAATAGTTCTTAAATAGGAAATAAAACCAAGTCTGGAAATATGCACTGTTGATTTTCTTTGAATGGTGGGTTTTTTCAAGAAAAAGCGTTGATTTCTTAATTCTCAGTCGCGTTGGAAATTTGAGTAAAGTATAAACTTTAAATCGATTAAAAAAAATCGATTTTTTTTTTTGCTCGGTACAATATACTTTACCTTTAGAAAAATCAGTTTTCCCACCACAATGCATCGATTGAGGAATTTAGATATTTTATTAACAGAGCATGAGCAATAATTCGTTTGTATGTCTATTTTATGGGCCATTTTTTCGCCTTCCCATTGATTTGGTTTGAGATTTCCTGCACTAATGTTGTCCTATGCTGATTTGAGTGATTCTCTGAGTCCTGCCACTATCCCATGTAGTATGTGTTATGAAAAACATCGCGAAGCATCAAGTTCTAAATGTTCTCAAACGATTTAATATCCGAAGAGAGTGATAAGAGTTATAAGAAATGTCTCATCACACTGTTAGGTGGATTAAAAGCGTTTTTTGCTTCATAATTATTTTAAATTTTTATTTGTTTCATTATTTTTCTTTAATTTATTCAGTTTATTCGAAGCGTTATTCGTACAGGACTCCAAACTGTGCTTCTCACATCTAGTTGCTTGTAAACGGTTTGGCAACACTGCTGTACTAAGTCGCGCTTATCAACAGAGTTGAATGTTTTTAATTATTTTTCGGTTGTTTTGTGCGCCGCGATAGCTTTGATCGTTGTTTGTTTGCTGTTTTCCGTGTGTCGTCGTGTTTTCGAGTTGAAGTTTCCGGGATTTGCGAGTGAATTTTCGAAAGAATCGTGATCCGAAATTCTGGAATTCTGTGTTGATATTTTTTCACTTGTCATCACCACTGCCAGCACGCCCGATTTCTCTGTCCGAAGCGACATCTGCTGGTGAATAGCAACACATCTCTGCTCGAGTAGTGCTCAACCGGCATTGCGTACAAGTTGGCAAGTGCTCGAATCTGCTCAACATACATCGCGTGCAAGTACAAGACACGAATATTGCATACCCGCTAGGCGTTATTCCATTTCTCGGAAGCATGGTTTGCACTAGCTGCTCGAAAGTCGTTAATGACTCTGACCGCATCATCTGTCGTGGGTACTGCGGAAACTCGTTCCATATGATATGTGTAAAAGTGGATTATGATATTAGAGAAGTCTTAGGAACCCATCCACGAAACTTGTTTTGGATGTGTAACGGTTGCGCTGACCTGTTTTCAAGCGACTACTTCCGTAAAATGTCTTCACGTTGTTACGAGAATCCAATTCCCGACGACAATTCTCTAAAGTCCTTAAAGGACGACATTGCTGATTTGAAAAACGTCGTAAAAGCTCTTTCGGTTAAAGTTGAGTCGAAACCGTTATCTCCAACCGTAAATACGCCTTGGAATAGGATGGCTGGATATAATCCAGTTCCAAATACACCTAAGCGCAAGCGTGAAGATGACCAGCTAAAAACCAAAATCACTAATATTCGTGGAGCTAAGGCTGCGTTTGAAACGATAAAAACAGTCTCACCACCTGAGGAGCTGTTATGGGTTTACTTGTCTGCATTTGACCCCAGTACGAAGGATGATGAAATTTCGACCCTAGTGAAAGAATGCCTGGGCGAGGATATACAACCAAGGATAGTTCGTCTAGTTCCTAAGGACAAGGATGTCACATCTCTGAGCTATATAACATTTAAGATCGGCGTTCGTAAATCTTATAGGGATAAGGCCCTCTCCAAACAAACCTGGCCAGAAAACATTTACTTCAGGGAATTTGTGAATAACTCAACAAGTCAACGACCAATTATCAGGATTGCTGCAGAGAGGAATTCATCTGGTGGTGCTCTGTAGCTCAACGCTATACCGGAAAATCTCTTTCCAACTTTATTTTCCTCGGCAATCAACATACCTGACGAATCGGAGACTCCTTCTGTGTCAGGTAAAGCCAAGGAGGGTATATGTCCTTCCGAAGCAATTATAGATTCTGCACACCCTCAAAACAAATCTCAATTGCAGTCTGTCGACAAAAACAATTCGTTTGATTCTACCATCATTGCAATCCTGCCTGGCAAACAACTTCAATGTCTAAGTGGAAAGTTAGATCGCATCGCTTCTGCTCGCTCAGAACGCCTCCCACTACAGACTGCTGCTGAACACAACAGTTTAGACGCCGTCACCGAAGATTATCTGCACAGTAGTCGACTGGAATTTCACCCTCCTGACCCGGTCGTGCTCTCTAACGATTTTAACCAACTAAATGAAGGTGCACTTTGTTCGTCGCTGCCATCACCGGGACGCCCGTCATACAGTACTACGGAAGCCCCCGAGCGCTCCGACGCAGTCGCGCTACCAGCCAGCGACCCACTTAGTCGTCCCGGTCCTGCGGTCGGAGGTCGTGAGGGGGTCTTCCGAACTCCCTTCTCAGGCGAGTATTTTGCTTTACATGACAGTTCGCTTTCTGAAAACCTCTTGGTTCATAGCATGCCGTTGCGTACAACACCTGATTTCCTGTCCGTCTACTACCAGAACGTTCGTGGAATGAGAACAAAAACGCAGGCTTTCTTGCTTGCGCTCACTTCCTGCGACTACGACATTATCGTTCTCACCGAAACCTGGTTACGTGATGATATATTAAACACCGAGCTAACGACGAACTACGCAATCTACCGATGCGATCGCAACTCTTCTACCAGTCACCTACGTCGCGGAGGTGGTGTTCTCATAGCGATAAAGAAACATCTAACTGGGACTATACTAAAAATACCTGGATGTGAATGTTTGGAGCAAGTTGTCGTACGCGTTTCACTGCCTGGTCGATCGTTATATATTTGTTGCATTTATCTAAGGCCGAACAGTGATCCTGACTTGTACAACCTTCACTCTTCTGCAGTCCAAAGCATCCTGGACAAATGTAATAGGCGCGACAATGTACTTGTTGTAGGTGATTATAATCTTCCTAATCTTCGGTGGGTTTTTGATGACGATTATAAGTGCTACCTTCCTGAAAATGCAACCACGGAACAAGAGACGGCCATCACAGAAACTTTGGTCGCTGGTGGCTTGTATCAAATCTGCTCTGTTAGCAACGTGAATGGACGGACCCTCGATTTAGCTTTCGTTAATGACACGGACGTGTTCGAACTGATTGAGCCTCCCACATCTATACTGAAGGTTGACCCTCACCATAAACCCTTCGTTTTAAGATTTGATATGCGTTCTGACGACAATGAAGCTTTTGATACAATTAACGACGATTTCAATTTCGACTTTACTCGATGCAAGTTCGATGAAGTCTCAATGGCCATTGGTGCACTCAATTGGCGTGAGATGCTGGTTGGAAATGACTTAGATCAGGCAGTCGTGGCGTTCTATGGTGCCATATATGAGATTCTTCGCCGTAATGTTCCTAAAAAACGTGTCAGCAGAAAAGCAGAATATAAATTTCCGTGGTGGAACGCTGAGCTTGGTCGCCTACGCAACGTACTCCGGAAACAACGAAAGCGATATTTACATCATAGGACCGACGACAACAAAACTATTCTTCGTCAAACTGAACTGCAGTATGAAACAGCCCGGAACAGTGCATTCGGTGAATATCTGAATCAAGTTCAGCGCAGCCTTCGAAATAATCCTTCGACATTCTGGACATTTATAAACAGCAGAAAACGTTCCGTAGGTGTACCAGAAAATGTCTATTTTCGAGACCAAAATTCACAGTCCGCTGCCGAGTCGGCGAAGCTTTTTGCAGATCACTTCCGAGATGTATTTACCAGCCCTCCTGTCTATCCATCGCAACAGTACCTTGAAACATTGCCAACGCATAATATCAACCTTCCTCTTCCTAACGTAAATGATTCTGATGTAGCGAGCGCTCTGTCCAGCGTTGATCCTTTGAAAGGGCCTGGTCCGGATTGCTTGCCTCCTGTGTTTATAAAGCATTGTGCCCGAGCACTTTCTGTGCCAATAAGTATTATTTTTCAGCGTTCAATCTCGGAAAATATATTCCCAACAGCATGGAAAGAAGCTGCTATAGTTCCTATTCATAAGGCTGGAGATAGGCACAATGTTGAAAATTACAGAGGAATCTCGCTGCTGAACTGCCTAGCTAAAGTTCTGGAAAAGTTTGTGTACAATGCGATGTACGCTGCTTCTTCCAACATAATCAACGAACGACAACACGGATTTATGAAAAAACGCTCCGCTACTTCGAACTTGATGACGTACACGAGCTTTCTAGTTCCAGCTGTAGAGAAACGTCAACAAGTGGACGCTATATATTTTGATTTCGCAAAAGCATTCGACAAGGTGCCCCACAACATTGCTGTTTTGAAGCTGGAGCGACTAGGCTTTCCTGAGTGGGTTACCAGATGGCTGCATTCTTACCTCTCACAACGATCTGCCTTCGTTAGAATTGGCACTACATGCTCAAACGCATTCGAAACGCCAACCGGTGTGCCTCAAGGAAGTCACCTAGGCCCACTGATCTTTCTCTTATTCATCAACGACCTCTGCACCCGCATCAACTCTGAAAAACTGCTCTATGCTGATGATCTGAAAATCTTTCGTTCAATTGCTTCAGCACTGGACTCTGCTGTGCTCCAAGACGATATAGCCAATATAGAGGAATGGTGTTTGCTGAACGGTATGCAGATCAACATTGATAAATGTAAGATGATAAGTTTCGGACGTTCGGCAAATATAAGGCGTTGCGAATATACTCTTCAAGCCTGTGTCATCGAGCGGGTGGATTCTATCCGTGACCTGGGAGTGTTATTCGACAGAAAACTTCGTTTCGCCGACCACATCACTGCAACAACGGCGAAGGCTTTTGCAACATTGGGGTTTCTAAAACGAAGCGCTGTCGATTTTGTGGATTTCTACGCACTTAAATCTTTATACTGCGCACTGGTCCGGAGCACTTTGGAGTATGCTGTACAAGTATGGGCGCCATACAACGCCGTTCAAAGCAGCCGACTGGAGCGCGTTCAGAGAAGTTTTGTACGATTTGCTCTCAGAAAATTGCCTTGGAACGACCCTATCCGTCTTCCGCCGTATAATAATAGATGCATGTTGCTAGATTTGCCAACGCTGGAGTCTCGCCGCACGTTCTTGCAAAGAATGTTCATTTTCGATATGTTGTCGAACAATATTGACTGTCCCGACATTCTCTCAAGGATTCATTTATTTGTACCCCCTCGTGATATAAGGAATCGTCCGCTTCTGTGGATTCCCAGGCACCGCACAGTATATGGCCAGAACAATCCACTAGACAGATGTTGTAGCAGATTCAACGAAACTGTTTTAGCTTATGACTTCCATACCACTAAATCTAATTATAAGTTAGCAATTAGAAATTTTTAACATTGACACTAGCAATAGCATTAAGTGTAATCTGTACGATATATATCGAAGATGTAATAATAATAATAAACTTAGCGTGTGATCGGCAAACTAATGAATAATACAACAGTGATATGTGTAAGAAATGTCTCATCTCACTGATAGGTGGATTTAATCGGTTTTTACACGTGAAGCTATAAAACAAATATAATTAAATCAATACTTCAATAAAGATCAGAAACGGGACGGGCATAGCGTAGTGGTTAAATCGATTGCCTTGTACGCAGCTCACCTGGGTTCGATTCCCAACCCCGCACATAAGATTGGAGATTTTTCCAAAAGAGATTTCTCTAACCCAAAAAGAGGCGAATGACACGAAGGTTAAAACCTCTATAATTAAAAATAAAATATGAGAAAGGCAAAAATAAAAAAAAGACCAGAAAATTTCTGTGGTTACTCGTGTGTGTACATTATTTAACATACATATTTGTCGTTCTCGCAGACAACTAAATCGATTTATACAATCTTCAGAGCCGTAGCGTGACCTTCTGGTGCCCTGCTGCTGCTGAAGTAAACATGAATCCCTTCGACTGATAACAGTATCGTTTCATGAAATCAACGTACTAAGTTAGTTTGGTATTTTTAATATGTTGCAAAACAACTATATACACAAAAGTTTCAAAAGAGCTACTTTTATGTAAGCTTCCACTTGTTCCAATAGCATTATAAGAAATTAGAAACAGTCAGATTCGATAGAACTATTTCAAGTAGCTTACTAGAATATTATAGTTACTATCTTAGTTTTTAGCTTGTCTTAAAATTATGTGTGTGTGTGTAGAATTATTCATGTATTCACAATAGCTCATCACAGGCCAAAATGCCCCACCCATTGTTGTGGGGCATACGCACCGATTGCTCTGGGGCATACCGTCCTCTTGTTGTGGGGCATATAACACTTTCACCGGAGGCATTCTGCCCTGGGTGAAAGAAAAAACTAGAATTTAGGCATCTTTGAAAAATGTTTAATAGTACTTGTATCAGGATGTTTTTAATAAAAAATGAAACGGATACTAATTTCTAACTAATATAACAATAAATTAGAGTAGTTAGTGAGAAGATCATAGCGTCGAATGGTCAAATATAGCTATTTTTGATTAAGGGGGGCGTATTAGACATGTTTACCCTATATTTTCCGTAATTTCTGTCTCTGCCTTTGTATTCTTTCAGTTTTCACTTTGCGCCGGGCTTTGGGCCCGAGCATAAATAAACTCTCCTGAAAATACTTAGATTCCGACTACCGTCAAACGGGGTAACTTGCAACGCTTCAACATGTTTCTGTTCAGATTAGTTTAACAACGCTAATAATAATGTTTGCAATTTAGCACTATAGCCGTCAAATGTCAGCATATGTTAAAAGATAATCATGTAGGGGAACATGGGGAGACTTGACCAAGCGCAAAATTCTATTTTTGGCTATGGCGTCTTTTATGCGATTCTTAAATTTTTTTCAAAAATATTTTTATACTTGTTTCGATCCCTTAAGGTAATTTAAAAAGTTTGGACTGAAAAATCCTTTCCTTACAGAAAATATTACGTGAGTTTAATTTGCATTAAATGATGTAATTTTTTATCAATCTTTGTATGGACATATCTACTCGACTACTAATTAGTATTAATGTACTAATATACCATCTTAATCCTTGTGAAGCCGTGAAATGATTTCACATAAATTGGAACATTGGAATAGTTATTACTAGAATTTGCATGACATTGAACGCAATAACTAATGTTGGGGAGACTTGACCTAGATTTTATGGGGAGACTTGACCAAGTGACAATTACCTGAAGAAAGATGCAAAATTCTTGATATTTATTATGCTTTGATATCTACTGTTAATGTTAATCACGCCATAAAAAAATCCCACGTCAAACATAAGTCTTTATATTTTAGTATTAGTAAACAAAGTTTGCAATAGTAGGACTGATTTCGTGACGTGTGAACATGCAATGCAAGCAGTACAGTTTATCCTTAAAAAGAAATGCATTTAAAAAATCGAAATTTATCAAATGCAACCCTTTTATATTTTTACTGCTACCTAAGGATCTCAACAATATGGAAAAAAATAATTACAGTATGTTTTATGTCATTATTTTTTGTCATAATTTTTCAAAATTCTCTTGGTCAAGTCTCTCCACGCGAAGTCTCTCAGAAAAAAATTTGTAACTTTTCAAAAATTAAAATTAAAATTCTCCAAGAAATCATGAAGACGCACAATAACTTTGCATATTATTTCTCAATAACTTTTGAGGGATTGAAGGCTTTTTTAGAGATTTATGCAGTTTTAGCTGAAAACCTGGTCAAGTCTCCCCATGTTCCCCTACTACCTACTCGGTTTCTTTAGCGCGACAGGGTAATCTTCTGTATTTCGAGATATTTCAATAAAAAAAAGTTGGAATGTCGTGCTTTGCTCCACTTCAATGGTAAGAGCATATCATTTGTATCGCTTACGTACAGATCGCGTACAGAATAGTAAACGTTACTGTTTGATACATGTTTGTTTACCCTTCCAAATATATGCAAGATAACGATTTAACTATGTTAACTACCCATGTGTGGTAACATGCAACAGTATTTTGTCTTATTGCTATTATGCCTCTAGTTATCTGGGTGATTGTGCGTTTCAAATAACAGTCTGTATAGCATATTGAATTAAATTTTAATGGTTTAACCTACAATTAGAATATGAAAATGCTCCTTAAATACAGAACAGTACCGGTAAGTTGTCTTTACGTGAACTTGCTTCTCTAGCAGTACTAGAAAATGCTCAATTTCTATCTTCTTATACTCAACTGGACTTTTCTAGCATTTATAATAGTCCGTTTGCATGGAAAAGATAGGTTGCCAGTGTAAATTAATAGGTTTTATCTGTTTTCAATAATATTTAAAGACTACAAAGATATAGTATAAGTAAGTTCTCGCCGTTCACTGAGACTATCCCTGGCAGCACTGTTACAGTGGAATCTAATCACGTTAATTGCGATAAAACTGATGTTATAGTTCCATGAATAATACTTGTTGCTTACTAGTTCTGAAATGAAGGGTTAAAACCTTGATAGCTAACCTTTCCTACGAATTTCTGGAATAAATCGAATGTTACAGCTGCTCAAAAACGTTGTTGTTTGTAAACAACATGGGCATCCAAATTATAGTACATTTGGTCGCTGTTATTTGTAAATAACATGGGCATCAACATTATCGTACATTTGGTCAATGTACTAAACGTAAACAAAAATATACACCATTAGATTTCAATGAAGTTCATGTGTTGCAAATTACCCCATATGCGGGGTTACTTGCAACAGGCATAATTTTTGGCCATCCTGAAAACAGGGAATGATGCTTTGATTTCATAAGTACCATTTAAAATGGTACTTATGAATCCGCGTAAAGAAAAACCGCGTTCCTTTTGAATGCAAAAGAAAGTCGCCATCTTTGATTTCAAAATGGCGTCCATGATCAATCTCTGGCACCTACTCCTCACGACCATTCCAAAAATATCCATATTGATTGAGTTATAGCGAATTTCGCTAAACCAGAAGTCGCCATCTTTGATTTTAAAATGACGTCAAAAATCAATTTCTGGCACCTACTCTTCAAGACCATTCCGAAAATACCCATATTGACTGGGTTACAACGAATTTCACTAAACCGAAAGTCGCCATCTTTGATTTTAAAATCGCGTCAAAAATCAATTTCTGGCACCTACTCTTCAAGACCATTTCGAAAATACCCATATTGGTTGGGTTATAGCGAATTTCGCTAAACCAGAAGTCGCCATATTTGATTTCAAAATGGCATCAAAAATCAATCTCTGGCACCTACTCTTCAAGACCATTCCGAAAATACCCATATTGATTAAGTTATACCGAATTTCGCTAAACCGGAAGTCGCCATCTTTGATTTCAAAATGGCGTCAAAAATAAATTTCTGGCACCTACTCTTCAAGTCCATTCCGAAAATACCCATATTGATTGGGTTATAGCAAATTTCACTAAACCGGAAGTCGCCATCTTTAATTTTAAAATGGCGTCAAAAATCAATTTCTGGCAACTACTCTTCAAGACCATTCCGAAAATAGCCATATTGATTGGGTTATAGCGAATGTCGCTAAATCGGAAGTCGCCATCTTTGATTTCAAAATGGCGTCAAAAATAAATTTCTGGCACCTACTCTTCAAGTCCATTCCCAAAATACCCATATTGATTGAGTTATAGCAAATTTCACTAAACTGGAAGTCGCCATCTTTGATTTTAAAATGACGTCAAAGATCAATTTCTGGCACCTACTCTTCAAGACCATTCCGAAAATACCCATATTGACTGGGTTACAACGAATTTCACTAAACCGAAAGTCGCAATCTTTGATTTTAAAATCGCGTCAAAAATCAATTTCTGGCACCTACTCTTCAAGACCATTTCGAAAATACCCATATTGGTTGGGTTATAGCGAATTTCGCTAAACCGGAAGTCGCCATCTTTGATTTCAAAATGGCATCAAAAATCAATCTCTGGCACCTACTCTTCAAGACCATTCCGAAAATACCCATATTGATTAAGTTATACCGAATTTCGCTAAACCGGAAGTCGCCATCTTTGATTTCAAAATGGCGTCAAAAATCAATTTCTGGCAACTACTCTTCAAGACCATTCCGAAAATACCCATATTGATTGGGTTATAGCAAATTTCACTAAACCGGAAGTCGCCATCTTTAATTTTAAAATGGCGTCAAAAATCAATTTCTGGCAACTACTCTTCAAGACCATTCCGAAAATAGCCATATTGATTGGGTTATAGCGAATGTCGCTAAACCGGAAGTCGCCATCTTTGATTTTAAAATGGCGTCAAAATCAATTTCTGACACCTACTCTTCAAGACCATTCCAAAAATACCCATATTGATTGGGTTTTAGCGAATTCCGCTAAACCGGAAGTCGGCATCTTTGATTTCAAAATGGCGTCAAAAATCAATTTCTGGCACCTATTCTTCAAGACCATTCCGAAAAAACCCATATTGTTGGGGTGCGGGCCATAAGGAATCTTCCACACCCGTCTATTCCATCTTTCCGAAAATCTTCTAAGTCTTTTGCATTCAAAAGGACTTAAAATATTTTTTGCAAAACCGTGTTAATTGCGAAATCCGCGCAAAATAAAAACTGCCAAAATTCTTCTAAGTTCTTTGCATTTAAAAGGACTTAGAAATTTTTTTCAGAAAAAAGTCTAAGTCTTTTGCATTCAAAAGGACTTAGAATATTTTTGCAAAAACCGCGTTAATTGAAAAATCCGCGTTAATTGGAAAATCCGCGCAAAAAACAGCGCTAATTGGAACATCCGCGTAAAAAAACCTCGTAAAAAACCGCGCAAAAAACCGCGTAAAAAACCTGGGTGTACTCCCAATAGCGCTTGTACATATTGAAAATTATTCTTAAGTTCCAGCATTTTTAGTTATACCGCTTTAAAGTTGAAAAGTGTTGCAATGCAAGTAACCCCGTTTGACGGTACCCCACAGTGGTTTTCTTTCGCTAAAAACGCGCGAAAAATAATTTACGCGAAAACGGTAAAGCGAACAGCAATGGTGTTTTCTAGCATGTTTTATTAATATCAAAGACCTTCATTTTGATGATATAGTTATAGTGATTAATTCCTCTAGATGTGAGATATTTGCCATAATTTTTTTCAAAGTGCGAAAAAAGGATAATGTATTTAAAAATGTTAAAGAACTTGTTCTTGCGAACATCTTCACTGAAGGTCAAAAATCTCTATTTATAGTACACTCGAAGTTATTGACCGTTGTTTGTGAATGACCCCTTCATTCGTAACCGAAGGCTCTTTCGATACAGTCGAGTGTGTTGTTGTAACATTACCTTGAGTTAGGCGATATCGGTGAAGGTGTTAATCCCAGCAAGGGCTGGAGTATAAACATTATAAACGTTAAATTGTGTCAGACAGTGCAGTTTAGTGCGGTTCTAAACAGTTTTCTTACCTGAAAGACGGCTTTGTTTAGACGAGCTATACCAGCTCTCTACTGTGTGAAGGTCATGCGGGTGACGGATAAAAGAAACGAAGGATCAATTCACCTACCAGCTCGTCAGGAATCAACTGGTGAAGTGTTTCGTTTTTTTACTTTTCTTATCGATATTTTTTTATTCTATTTATCGTTTTTGATTTTTTAAAATAAGTAGTGCGGTCGAGTGTGTTGCTCCCGCAACAAAATGGAACAAACAGAAGGATCACCCTCCGAAGACGAATATTATGGAGAAGAGGAACGTGTATCTGATTCGGAGACAGATGACGTTAGGGACGATCCACCAGGATGGATCCGCTGGTCCTTATGTGGTATACTTTCGGCCCAGAAATAAACCGTTAAATAGCATAACTTTTTCAGGGGAGCTGACAAAACGTTACTCGGCCGTAACCGAGATTAAAAAGGTTCAGTCAGATAAACTGCGCGTAGTCGTTACTGACTTGAAACAGGCCAATGGTATCTTTAGCAATAGCCTCTTTACGCTGGAGTATCGCGTCTAAATTCCTTCTCGTGATGTGGAGATCGACGGTGTGGTAAGTAATGCGGGTCTAACTGTCGATGATCTGATGAATGATGGGGTTGGCCGCTTTAAGGACCCTAATCTTCAATCAGTTAAGATTTTGGAGTGCAAACAATGGCACTCAAAGTCCATCGAAGATGGGAATTAATATCCATCAGACTCGTTTCGCGTAACCTTCGCCGGATCTGCACTTCCGAGCTACGTTGAAGTGGGAGGAGCTCGTCTGCCTGTGCGTCTGTTTGTACCGCGGGTCATGAATTGTTCCAATTGCAAGCAGCTAGGTCACATGGCCACCTACTGTAGCAACAAGCAACGGTGCGATAAATGTGGGAAACGCCATGCGGATGATACTTGTAGTAGGCCCGCTGAGAAGAGTGTATACTGTGGGAAGAATCCGCATGAACTTTTGATATGCCCAACGTACAAACTTCGCGTGGATAAACTGAAGCGATCCGCCAAAGATCGCTCCAGACGCTCTTACGCAGAAATGCTTAAAAGAGCTGTTCCACTTATCTCCGAAAACTCATTCGCTCTCTTGTCAACTGACGATAACGCCTCTTACGCCCCTGGCGAGGGGCATTCTTTGGCTCTGCTTGGAAACTCTAGGAAAAGACCTAATCAAAACTCACCTGAACTTCCTCGTAGGGGTCCTAGGTTGTCC
The DNA here is from genome assembly GCF_030247195.1 of Topomyia yanbarensis. Classification (NCBI taxonomy): domain Eukaryota; kingdom Metazoa; phylum Arthropoda; class Insecta; order Diptera; family Culicidae; genus Topomyia; species Topomyia yanbarensis. The sequence goes on along the minus strand of NC_080672.1, from coordinate 212,033,135 downwards.
CAAACAAGGGTACAAAACGAAAATAATTCATCAATTGGAAGTGCTGCCACAAATCCGAAGGGAATACCTCCTGGTTTTGGGAAATTGAGATACAACCAGGAGTTCCCAGCACCAAAAATCCCAAGTGCTCCCGTTTTACAGTCAGAAACTCAACCTGAAACGAGATTCCTGAAATTCTCTGACATTGTGGACTGAATATTCACAGCTTTCAACATTATCGATCCTCTGAAAAGCTTGCTGGTTGCTATTCTATCAACAGTAAGAACATTTTAAAACAGTAGACTGAACAATGGCCCCTCCTTGCAGCGATCGTATCCTTCAATGGCTAACTTATTAAACGGAATCACGGATCTGATCACTGTTTTACAGTGGAACTGCAGAAGTATTATCCCCAAAATTGATTCATTAAAACACTTGCTAGATTAAAATAATTGTGATGCATTTTCCCTTCTAATATAAACCTCAACTTTCACGATTTTAATGTTATGCGCTTGGATCGAGAAGACTCATATGGAGGGGTATTTTTAGGGATCAAAAAGTGCTACTCCTTCAATCGAATCGATTTCCCTTCGACGCTAGGTATTGAAGTTGTCGCTTGTCAAACAATCAAAGGCAAAGATCTTCACATTGCTTCTATTTCCTAGGGCCATGATGGGATATTGAAGACTCTCCAACGTGATTGAACACCTTCCCTCGCCCCGCCTGCTTCTTGGAGACTTTAACTCTCACGGCACAGGGTGGGGATGTCTGTACGACGATAATCGATCCTCGACAATTCAAGACCTTTGTGACAACTTCAATATGACAATTCTGAACACAGGGGAAATGACACGGATTCCTAGACCACCAGCGCAAGCAAGTGCACTGGACATATCTCTATGCTCGACATCACTACGGTTAGATTGCAAGTGGAAGGTAATATCTGATCCCCACGGTAGTGACCACCTGCCGATTGTAATTGCAATCACCACTCGTTCAAGACCTTCGGTACCAATCAATGTTCCCTATGACCTCACACGAAACATTGATTGGAAGAGCTAAGCTGCCGAGATATCCAAAACTATCGGTTCAACACAGGTACTTCCCCCGGAGGAAGAGAATAAGTTTTTGTCCAACTCGATATCGTGATTCAAACTCAGACGAAACGAGTACCCAAAAACGTTCTCCCAACCCGTGGTGGGACAAAGAGTGCTCAGACGTGTACCTTCCGGAACGATGGGATAGTCACTAGCTATCGACTGTACGCGATATTAGAAAAGCGAATAAAAAATTTAATGAAAGCCAAGAAACGCAGTTACTGGCGCCGGTTTGTCGACGGGTTAACAAGAGGAACATCGATGAGCACTCTTTGGGGCACGGCCCGACGTATGCGAAACCGAAAGAGTACTAACGAGAGCGTGGAATATTCAAACCGTTGGATATTCGATTTCGCCAAGAAGGTTTGTCCGGATTCCGCCCCGACACAGAAAATCTACCGCCCCGCGTCGCCTTACAATACCGCGAACGAAACACCGTTTTCGATGGTGGAGTTTTCACTTGCTCTCTTATCATGTATTAATAAAGCTACAGGGCCAAACAGAATGAAATTCAACTTGTTGGAGAATCTACCAGACTCTGCCAAGAGACGCTTGTTGAATTTATTTAATAAGTTTCTTGAGGGTAACATTGTCCAACATGATTGGAGACAAGTGACTGTCATCACCATCCAAAAACCAGGAAAACCAGCCTCCGAACACAACTCGTAACGACCGATTGCAATGCTATCCTGTATCCGGAATTTATTCGAGAAAATGATCTTGTTTCATCTCGACAATTGGGTCGAAGGAAATGGCATACAGATACAAAATTTGGCTTCCGCAAATGCAAAGGAACGAACGATTGCCTTGCGTTGCTCTCAACAGAAATTCAAATGGCATATGCTAACAAAGAGCAGATCAGATCAGTATTCTTGGATATTACGGAGGCTTTCGATTCAGTTTCTATCAACATTCTTTATGAGAAGTTGAACGAGCATGGTCTGTCACCAATTTTAAATAACTTAAACCTGTTGTCTGAAAAACAAATGCATTTCTCGCATGGTGATTTATCGACATCACGATTTAGCTACATGGGCCTTCCCCAGGGCTTATGTCTAAGCCCTCTTCTCTACAACTTTTACGTGAATGACATTGACGAATGTCTTGTCAATTCCTGTACGCTAAGGCAACTTGCAGATGACGGTGTGGTCTCTATTACAGGTCACAAGGCCGTCGACTTGCAAGAACCACTACAAAATACCTTGAACAATTTGTCTGCTTTGGCTCTCCAGCTGGGTATCGAGTTCTCTAAGAAGAAAACTGAGCTGGTCGTATTTTCTAGGAAGCGTGAACCAGCGAAACTACAGCTTCAGTTAATGGATAAAACTATTGCTCAGGTTTCAACATTCAAGTATATCGGGGTCTGGTTCGACTCTAAAGGTACATGGGGATGTCACATTAGGTATCTGAAACAGAAGTGCCAACAAAGGATCAACTTTCTACGTACAAGAACCGCAACATGGTGGGGTGCCCACCCAGGAGACCTAATCAGGCTGTACCAAACAAAGATATGATCGGTGATGGAGTACGGATGTTTCTGCTTTCGCTCCGTTGCGAGCATACATTTCATCAAACTAGATAGAATCCAGTATCGCTGTTTGTGTATTGCATTGGGTTGCATGCACTCGACCCATACGATGAGTCTCGAAGTGCTGGCGGGCGTCCTTCCACTAAAAAATAGATTTTGGGACCTCTCGTATCGATTGCTCATTCCATACGATATTTTGAACCCATTGGTGATTGCAAATTTTGAAAGGCTTGTCGAGCTTAATTCTCAGACCCGATTCATGTTCTTATACTTCGATTACATAGCACAGAACATCAATTCATCTTCCTATAACGATAACCGTGCTCATCTCTTAGATACTTCTGCTCCAACTGAATTTTTCGACACATCCATGAAGGAAGAGATTTGTGGAATCCCGGATCACATTCTCCCACAAGTAATCCCAAATATCTTCCATAATAAATACCATCAAGTCGACTGCGGTAAAATGTTCTACACTGACGGATCAATCCTCGACGGGTCCACAGGCTTCGGTATCTTCAACGAAATTCTTGCTGCCTCATTCAAACTCAATGATCCCGCTTCAATTTACGTCACAGAATTAGCTGCCATTCAGTATACTGACATTTGACACCCTGCCCGCAGACCATTACTTCATCGTTTCGAACAGTCTCAGCTCCATTGAGACCATCCGTGCGGCGAAGCCTGGAAAGCACTTACTATGTTTCCAGGGAAAATACGGGAATATCTGAGTTCTTTAACTAACATATCTTACCAGATTACCTTGGTTTAGGTCCCGTCACATTGTTCTAGTGCGGGCAATGAGAAGGCGGGCTCTTTAGCCAAGGTGGGCGCATTAGAATGCGACACTTACAAAAGACCAATTTTTCAGTATCTCTCGTTAGAAGACGCTTGAAAGTTGGCAAACTTCATGGAGCAATGGGCGTCTGGGACGGTGGCTACAATCTATTATCCCGAGAGTATCAACGAATGCTTGGTTTAAGGGCTTGGATGTGAACCGGGACTTTATTCGTACGATGTCAAGGCTCATGTTCAACCATTATACGTTTGATGCGCATCTCCGTCGTATAGGGCTTGCTGTCAGTAATCATTGTGTTTGTGGGAACGGCTATCACGACATCGAACGTGTTGTTTGGCTGTGCGCAGAGTACTGTGTTACCAGGTCCCAACTAATAGATTCCCTTCGGGCCCGAGGTAGATCACCCTATGTGCCGGGACGTCCTGGCAAGCCGTGACCACCCCTATATTTTCCTTTCTTTTTGAAAACTATTGATGTCCAAGTGTAATATATTTTCCCCTATCATTCACAGTAGAACCTCGCCAACCTCTCCCTGTATCTACAATATGGCATTGCTTCACGAGTCTACGATGCATGCCTTTCTTGATAACCGTACATGCAGAACATCATGACACACGTCACAAGAACATCATGACAGCATTGGAGTGCCAATAATCATCCGAAATATCGACCCTCCCCTCGCCCCTGCGATTACAGGATGGAAACCACTACAATATAGTGTGCATATCCCCGATAATCATCAACCAGCCAACGAGAATGTCAATTTTACAAAATTTTACAATATGTATCCCACTTCCTACCTTTTTCCTTTACTAACAGCAAGGGATCAAGCCGCCCCCAAATACTCTTCACCCACTAACACGTGCAATGTATCTTAAAAAAATAAATTATCAGCCTCGTTAAACTACCGCAAAAAATGACCCCTTAAAAACATTTTTTACTTCTAAAATATCGTAGATAAAGCTTCAGCTTGTTCCAGAAAATTTGCAAAAGTTTTAAAATAATAACTTTTAAACGGACAGCAAACTCTAGTTGCAATTAGAAATGCTGTGTCAACACTATAAAACTCAAAAGAGTTTACTTGTTTCTCGTTGTCTCCAGTAGAGTTATAGATGATTTGAAAAAACATTATTTTTTAAAAAGTGTCTAATATCTTCATTCGAGATATAAAAAAACTATGCGTTAATAAAAATTGTATATTTTGGTAATTAAAATAACTTCGTAAAATATATGAAACCCGTAGGAACGATAATTGAAAAGATATTAAAAAAAATATTTATGGGTTCAACCAAATATAACGAGCTATAGCTTCTTAAGCATTACAAGAAGTGACTTCATGTATTCAGAATAAATGTTCATGAATTCAATTTACACAACTTTTCAAAAGACATTAGCTCATTTCTTCCAGCAGAAAAAAAATAGTTGAAAATCTCATTTATAAGAATATTTATTTATTTATTTTTTATCGATGTAGACTGGTATAGTTACAGTAATGTTTACATTTTTCTTATTTACTAATATATATATATATATATATATATATATATATATATATATATATATATATATATATATATATATATATATATATATATATATATATATATATATATATATATATATATATATATATATATATATATATATATATATATATATATATATATATATATATATATATATATATATATATATATATATATATATATATATATATATATATATATATATATATATATATATATATATATATATATATATATATATACGTAATTGTATTATAAATAAAACAATTTCAGCTTTCACAGAATCATTTTCTTATGCGTTAGAATTTCTTTTATGTATAATATTTTGCAATATTTTGCATAATTTGTGCGATATGGAGTTATTGAGAATATGCTTCGGTTTCGTAGCTGTCGAGAAGGTGCATATAAGTTCAATTTGGATAAAATTTCGGCTGAATCAATACGATGCGAGACGATATTATTAATGAACGAAAGCATTGCAAATTCACGACGTTCCTTCAATGTTTGTATATTGATAAGCATGCAGCGTGCTTCATAAGATGGCAGAGGAAATGCTATCCAACCTAGTTTACGAAGGGCAAATAATATGAATTGTTTTTGTACAGATTCTATTCGTTCTTCATGTGTGCTTGAAAAAGGGCACCAAACGATGCTGCAATATTCCAATATCGACCTAACATAAGCAATATATAATGTTTTGATTGTATACGGATCTACAAAATGATAACTAAAGCGTTTTATAAAACTGAGCATGTTGTTAGCTTTGTGAATAATTGTGTTATAATGATCAATAAAATTTAACTTGGTATCTAATATAACGCCTAAATCCCTAATTCTTTCACATTTTGCTACAGTCTGTCTTCCTAAGGTAATCACAACATTCGATGTTTGTCGTTTTCGACTAAAAGTGATTGTATTGCATTTTTTCACGTTTAGCTGTAGGAGGCTTTTCTGACACCACGTGTGGAAAACTAGAATTTCGTTTTGGAATGTATCAATATCCTCCAGTATGTCATCGGCATAGATTAGTACTTTCAGTTTTTTGAGAAGGAAGGAAATATCGTTCACATATAAAATAAACAATAGAGGTCCTAAATGAGAGCCTTGTGGAACTCCTGAGGTGACTTCAATTGGATTAGATTGCTTTCCTTTGAATTTGATTATTTGCTGGCGGTTGGATAGATATGATTCTAACCACGTACGCAGCTCAGGCTCAATTCCCATCTTTTTTAATTTATAAAGTAACATTGGGATGTCGATTCGATCAAATGCTTTACTAAAGTCTGTGTAAAGTGCTTCCAGGTAGTTTCCATTGTCCATTGCAATCAGTGAATAGTTAATAAATTCTAGTAAATTTGTTGAGGTCGAACGTTGGAGGTTAGTAATTCTGTTTTTTATTTGAAGAAATATTTTTTCGTTAATGATTGATTCAAAAAGTTTCGGAATGCTGGAGATTATGGCTATTCCACGATAATTGCGAACGTCAGATTTTTTCCCAGATTTATATATAGGTACTAAGAAAGAACTCTTCCATGTTTTGGGAAACTCTCCAGATTGTAAAGACATATTAAAGAGCCAGAACAATGGAGTTGTAAGCTCGGTTGCTAGGTTTTTCATAAATAATGGTGGAATTCCATCAGGGCCAGCACCTTTTGATGAATCCAAATGGTTTAGAGCATTGAAAATGTCCTCCACTATGACATGACTGACACCAATATCCATAGGAAAATCTGGAAGAAAAGCAAAATAATCGCGATCGCGGTCTTGTTCAGAAAAAGTTGTATATATTTCTTGGAAGAATGTTGCAAATAGGTTGCAGATTTCTTTCGGGCTATTATGTACGTTGTCATCCAAGTGCATTGTTGATGGGAAATTGTCTGATTTTAATTTAGTTTTGACGTAGTTAAAAAAATTCTTTGGACTGGATTTAATCTGCTGTTCAGTTTTGTAGTTGTAATCCGCAAGTGCAGAATCTATGGCAATATTTAGTTTATCGCAAATGTCGAGATATTGTTCCAAGTGCTCGTTATTTTGATTTTTCTTGTATAGCTTGTGGGCTTTTTGTTTCCTATTTTTCAGATTTTTAATTTGCCTATTGTACCAAATAGGATGCTTCGAGCTACCGTGTCGTCTTTTCTTCTTAATGGGCACCTCTTCATGAATAATTTCGAAAATTATTTTGTAAAATACGTCCAGGGCGGTTTCAAGATTCGCTTCATTCCCAAGAGTATTTTGCCAGTCGACATTACCTACCTTCCGTCTGATATTGTCATAATTAGCTTTATGGTATTCAAAGACTTCCTCAAAGTCATAGACGTTGGGTTCTTGATTTTTATGGATGAACAAAGAAAATTCAATAGCAGCATGAAAAGCTTCATTTTTCCACAAAGGAGCCAGAGATTCAGATACACAGAAATCATCCTGAGTGTTTGTAAATAAAAGGTCAAGATAGCAATTCTGTTGATTTTTTACATGATTTATTTGATTTAATCCTATGCTAGCAGTTTTGTCAAATATGAAATTCAATGTTTCGTTTTCTCCTACGACTGGGATTAGAATATTTTCATTTTCAGAATCCGGAATAAAATCGGCATTGCGCTGGTTAAAGTCTCCGTAAATGTGAACTTTGACCTCGACCGGAAGTTCAAATAAAATTTGTTCAGCAATTTTGAAAAAGGCTTCATACGATGATATATTAGCATGCTCTGGTGGGAAATATACAGAGGCAAAAACATGTATTTCACCTGAAATGTTCGCTTTAACCCACACATGTTCAAATTCTTTAAACTTCACTGTGGGAAGAATTTCAGAATTAAATTGAGCCGAAACGCCTATAAGAACTCCTCCACCAGACTTCTTTTGAGATTCTAAAAGATTTCGGTCGTCTCTGAATACGTTAAAGCCACTACCAAAAATTTCCTCACTTTTTATGCTATCGTTTCAACTTGTTTCAGTGCCTAAAATAACAGAATAAGAGGAGCTCAATACATTACTATAGATTTTGCTCATTTTAGATGCGCTCTGCATACGATTAAAATTTTGACAATATATCAAAATTTCTGAAAGCGTTTCTGATAAAGTTAATGGCAATTTGTCATACTTAGAAATATCATGCAAAACTATTGATCCGTTTTCATCCGTAGTCGGTTCGTCATGGTCTGTCTCTGAAGAGTGCGTTAGGTTGGACGAAAACACGAATGCTCACAGGAACAAGCTGAACAGCGCTGAGAAAAGGAATTCGTCAGGACGGGGGTTACAAACCTATCTGGTGCGAAAGTTGAGTTAAATTGATGTACAACCGGGTATGGATTCAGTGTTTCACCACGTTGAAACCTGATACCACGCTGATTTTCAAACGGAGGCCTAGAGAATTGCACCCTTGCCGCCGCAAGTAGATCCTTATCCCGGGGAAGAGAGTTGCCAGCTGTTGGACGACCGCATTGCGTATTGTTGTTGTTGTTGCGATTATTGCTGCTATTGTTGTTGCGATTGTTGTTACGATTATTGTTGCTATTGTTGTTGCTATTGTTGTTGTCATTGAGGTTATAGTTATAATAACTGCTTCTGGATATCTGATGTTTATTTGTCTCATTAGTATTACGGCTACGTTGGTGTCTGTTTTTATTGCGATCATTTATTACCCGATGCAACTGCTTTTTATTAGCTTTTCTTCGTGCCATCGCCCTATCTTTCATCTTTTGCTGTTGAATTCTACGCTGATTACGTGTGTCGTATTCCGTCCAGTCAGAGCGCCACACTTTCTTCGAACCCAAAAAGCGCCACCCTTCAGTGGCTTCGGCAGTGGAACGGTGACCTGAGTCACCCGATTTTGTTGATTGGGCATTTAATTCGTCCATCAAGCTGGGGCCCGCTGGTGGCAAACAAGCATCGCGTATACTGCTATCCAAAGTGTTAATTGAGCCGGCAAGAGATTGTACTTCTTTGAGAATGTCACTGCCAACTGAATTTGTTATAATTTTCACTTCGTCTAAAACTTCACGTGTAGGACGCGATTCACTCAGGTAGTGTTCATTACAATGAGCTGCCATATCTATGGTAAGGGTGCTCAAGTTCTGAACTTCGCTGCAGATTTTTTTCAATTCTCTGGTCAAATCGGCAGTGAGATCATTTACATACTCTTCAATGTGTTTTTTTTGTGGATCCCATAGATATGTTGAATAGTGATGTGATATGGTTTTTCAGCGTGACCAGCTCATCGGCCTTATTAAAAGAATTACTGTCAATGGCCTGCGATAGTGCCGATACAGCATTTGCCACTTGCGACGATGTGTTTATGTTCACATTCGCCACTGATTCTTTAAGCTGCAGCTCAACATTTTCGAATAAGTCAACAATTGAATTGAACTTTTTTATGTCGGCTGCTATTTGTAAGTTGCAGTCCGTTTGCGTAGTTATAGATTCAAATAGTTTTTCCTGTTGGTACAGCACTTTTCGTGTGTCTATGCCTACCTTTAGATTATGCTGGCAATCTGCACACAGGGGAATCATGAAGTGCGAGATAAATTCTTCTTGATTTCGCTGGACTCCTACACAAGCTGCATGATAACATTTTCTGCAGAATTCACACTGCCACAAGAAACGATCATCGCTGATATTACAAGATGTCACACTGCAGCTCATTATGATAACCGTTGTTTAATAGGATTGAACACACGCGCGACGGTAGAAAGATAAATAAATAACAATTAACTGCGGACCGTAAAAACACGTCTATACTCAAAGGCGTTCGATTACCGAAATTAATCACGAAAATCATATGAGCAAATGACAGATCATGCAATTTTTAATAAGCACTCTGAAAAACGTTATTGACGTTAACTCAGCCGTTTCCACGCTAACAACCAATCACCATTTATCATACTTTATTTATCAAAAAATCGTAAAATAATTTAGAAAATACATGAGATAAGCGATGTTGTAATATAGAAAGTAGTGAACCTTATACATTTCTTATAAAAGAAATGTATAGAACTCGCTCAAACTTTCAAGATTTTTTCCGAGGCCCGGAGGGCCGAGTCTTATATACCAATTGACTCAGCTCGACGATTTGGGACAATGCACTATGGTCCCAAAGCTGTATTTAGGAAGACAAAACTGTTTGCGCCAAAACCGTTGGTTTTAGATATATAGTATCGTCGGCAAACTTTCTTAGAACTTTCTTGCCGATTTTTTTATATTAGTTGAATTAGGGTGATCCTTTTGGTTAGGGTGTTCAATGTATCAACTTCTTCGATATGTAAAATTCAGCTACATAATGTTCTACAAAGTTATAAATCAATTAAATTGAAGCAACTTTTCTTAAAAAACTATGTGGCTATCTCTAATGGTTCATGTGCTATGATTTTTGCAATATTTTAGGTAGGGTGGCTCTTTAAAAATTGGTTTTCTATAAATATCTTTTTATGTGTTAATTTCTTGCTAATACTTTGTCCTAGAAGTTTTTAGAACTTTTGTAAATACACATTTTTGCCGAAGCAATGAAGTTTCTATCTCTTTCGTTTGCATAGTTACAGGCGATTTTCAAAACAAAAATGGTTTTTTTCAAAGCTATATATCTTCCAACATTGCAAATGGATTTTCAGTCTTTTAGTTTCATTTGAAAGATCGAAACTTTTGTAGATTTTGGTGAAAAAACTGCGGGAGCGTTATTTCTGCAAAATAAATAATAAATTTTTGAAAATGGTGTGTTTTTCAACAAAAATCGTTCATAACTTTTCAAATAGACGAGATAATAACTTTGTTACTTCAGCAAAAATATTCGCCATACAAAGTTCTAAAAGTGCTACAAACAAACTATTTACGATAAATCAATGTATGAAGTGACAAATGAGAAATAGTGATTTTAAGGGGTCACGATTTGAACGTTCAATCTCTTACGGTAAAATCAACTGAGAAATAGTCGATGTGTGTTATAATGAAAATCTGAAATCGAAAACATTGGAGCAACGATTGAATAGACGGCACATGCTAATGAATGGCTGATTATAGCCGTAATTAGTTCTGGCTCGAGGGATTCTTAAAAATGAATAAAATCTAAGAATACGACGATGAATGTCAAAATCTACAAGTTGCAGAAGATCAGAACAATCGATTCTTGATTGAAGCAGATCAGCAATGAAAACTGCCTTAGCAACGTCTCGACGAACAGACAGCAAATCGAGGTCGATAAGTTGACAACGGTCTTGGTAACACGGTAGGTTTAGCAGGTCCCTCCATGGTAGCTTACGAAGAGCAAAGTGAACAAACTTTCGCTGAATAGCTTCAATGCGCTGGACATCGATTTGGTAATGAGGTGACCAAACCACTGCTGCATATTCGAAAGTAGAGCGAACCAGAGCACAATAAAGTGCTTTCAAGCAATGTATATCGCTGAAGTTTTTAGTAACTCGAAAAATGAATCCAAGGAGCTTGGAGGCCTTTGAAATGACGTATTCCATATGATCCTTAAAATTTAGTTTGGGATCTAGAATAACTCCTAAGTCCTTTACAGAAGATTCACGCTTAATAATATTTTTCGAAATATTGTAGTCGTATGTAATTGTCGAGCGTTTGCGGGTGAACGAGATAACTTTGAAGCATTCAAAACCATCCTATTCACTGTGCACCAATTAGTGAATATATCTAACTGTGATTGTAAGAATTCAGTGTCTTCAGCATTTTTGATTAAATGGTGTAACTTAAAGTCATCGGCGAATGATAGTTTCAGACAATTTACTGAAAGGTTCAAATCGTTGAGGTAGAGCAGAGATATGAATGGCCCAAGACTGCCTTGAGGAACTCCAGAGCTGACAGCGAAATAAGCAGTGGTGCAGTCTCCAATTTTTACAGCCATTTCGCGACCGGTAAGGTAAGACTGAAGCCAATCCAATAAAGATCCACTGAATCCGAGCCTATCCAACTTGGCAACAGTTATTCTATGGTTGATCTTATCAAAAGCTGCCGAGAAATCGGTGTATATAGCGTCAACCTGTTGACAATTCTCTAATGATCGAATAATGAATGATGTGTATGATGTAAGGTTCGTGGAAGTTGATCGACGAGGCATAAATCCTTGTTGAGTCTCGGATATGTAATTAAAGCAGTTGTGAGTAATGAAATCTAGAACGATTATTTCAAAGAGCTTTGAAACAGCACACAATGAGGCAATCCCGCGATAATTAGAGATAAAGGATTTGTTGCCCTTTTTAAATACTGGGAAGATATACGACTTCTTCCATGTATCAGGAAAAGCTCCAGACTGTAGAGAGCTGTTGAACATGATTGATAATGGTATCAGTAGACTGCTAGAACAGTTCTTCAGTACTACTGATGGAATTCCATCGGGACCAGAGTTTGACGATAATTTTAGCTTAGAACATGCTGTGCTTACCATGTCACATGTAATAATAGGATGGGATCCAATTGCAGAACGAACAGGGACGTTACTGGCAGCCTCAGAAACCTGTTCATTGGTTAATGTTTCTTCAGTGAAAACACTGCTAAAGTGCGTTCGGAATAAGCTGCATATGCCGGGCAAAGTAGATGATTGAACGTCATCGAGTATCATGTGAGTTGGTAGTCCAGTTTCATTTCTCTGTTCGTTGACGTGGTTCCAGAAGCTTTTAGGGTTAGTTTTCAGATTATTCTGGATGCGACGAAGGTAGGCAAAATAGAGGGCTTTATTCAATCGCTTGTAGCGGTTGTTAAGGTGCAAATAATGCGCTCTTAAATGAAGAGAGGGATGCTTCGTGAGTTTCTTAAGTGCGGACCGTTTGGCACGTTTATAGCCTTTCAGAGTTTGATTGGACCATTGGGGATGGATTGGTTCACGACGGTTTTTACATTTCTTATAAAAGAAATGTATAGAATTCGCTCAAACTTTCAAGATTTTTTCCGAGGCCCGGAGGGCCGAGTCTTATATACCAATCGACTCAGCTCGACGATTTGGGACAATGTCTGTGTGTGTGTGTCTGTGTGTGTGTATGTAACGGACAAATTCTCATTCGTGTTTCTCAGCAACGGCTGAACCGATCTTATCCAAACTAATTTTAAATGAACTAAAAACAGTATGAACGCTATTAATTTGTTTTTGATTCTGATGATGATTTCCAAGATATGAATGTTTGAATGTGTAAAAATGGCGTTTTTTGCAGTTTTTTTGAATTATCTGCCGAAATTGACAACATAGTTTAACAATTTATATGTTTTTAGACAGCTTTAACGAATACCTTTCGAACAAGCTATAGATTGTTGAAATCAGACTATTATCAAAAGAGATATTTAACATTAAATGCGGACGAAAGATTTTTATCATTTCCCATTGCCAGAAATATGACCAAAAACATGTAATCTATTATTAACGCCAAAACGGCTTATTTTAGGTCAATAGTATCTTCGGAGAATTTAATGGAGGCAATATGCCCTTTCTTTTGGTATTGTGCTTTTGCTGATTAATCCCCCTATGAGTGAGATATTTTCACAAATTTTCTTGGAAGTGATTATATCGAAATGATGTCTTCAGCAAATTTGTAGCTCTTACTTTTGCGAATAAGTATACTGAAGACTTTAAATATCTATTTTGAATACTTTTAAAGTTATGGCTTGTTGTTTGTTGATTACTCTTTGTTGCCTATTTATTGTTCAATATAGTAATAATCCATTGAAATAAGCTAAACATTATTTCGATAAAACGAATTTTGTATTTCATTTTACTATCTACAACCGTTAGAGATAATCACTGAACACTTCCAAGTTGTCTGGAAGGAACTTGATAACTTATCAGTACAAAAATGTTCATTTGTGCAAACCTTCTGACTGCAATTTTTCTAACTTATAACCATCGGATCGATCTGAAACATATCGGAAAATGAAAAGCGAAATAAATAGCTCCAAGCAACGGCTTAGCCAAGAGAAGGTTGTAGGGTTTAACACCATACAACCCCCCCCCCCACCACAACCCAAAAAAAATATTGGATTGAAGTTGAAAATTTATTGATGCAGACTGATTTAATTCAATATTACAATAACAATTATCTGATCCGTATCAGTAGCGTCTGGCTCAAATGGCACGTTCCCCATGTTGATAGGAGATTTGTGCCTTGCCAAGAATCGTATTTTCATCATTTTCCTGATGGGAAGGATTGGGGAAGTGGTAAGGTTAGGGGTGAGGAAAACAACGACACAGAACAATTAAAACAGAACATTCTGCATCCCGGAGTGATGCTGAACGATCTGCAGGTGCTACAACAGCAGGAATAAAACTTCCAACCCCCGGAGGGATTTAGAACCTCTACTCAAACAGTGAGTGGATATATCAACACCCCCGAGGGGATATTGAGATAACAGAACGACAACACCCCCGAAGAGATATTGTCATTCAAATACGGCTAAAAAACTATAGCTCTTTACCACACTGGGTTAGGAACAAAAGCATATCCTTAAATTTCAGCTCTCTGTACATAGGTTCATCTATGTATGGAGAACCAAAAATCCGGATGCGCAATTGCATTAATACAGGGCAATTGCATATCAAATGATATGATGTTCCGTAATCGGATTCACAAAGATCACATGAATAATACTCAGCGCGCTGAATAGTAGCCATGTGATAATTGAGTTTGCAATGTCCAGTCAGTGCCCTGACCAGAATACTACAGTTGTGCTTGGAAAAATGCAACAAATTTCATGACATTTTCGGACTCACATCCGGCAGAAAAGCCTTTGTTTGAACGCAAGTTTGCAAGCTACGCCAATGGTTGGCATGTTCGAATGCAGCCCAAGAGCGAATCTTGTGCTTTATCCAACTTATTGACAGTGGTAGAACTGGTTCTGGACCAACGAAATCAGTCGCAGCGCCAGCTCTAGCCAATTCGTCCGCCCATTCATTTCCAGTGCTTTCAGGGCAGCCTGACTGTCAGAGCAAAAATAGATTCTTTTACCGTAAATTCCCTGCTGAAGTGCGGATTGTACGCCACACAGAATCGCAAAGATTTCTGCTTGGAATACGGTACAGTATCTACCAAGCGAATGAGATTGGTTTAATCTCATCTCATGACAATAGACACCAGCACCGGCTCGGCCCTCCAACAAAGAACCGTTCGTATAACAATCTACGTATTCTTCAAGTTGTCGCTCCATCCAGCCAGACAGCCATTCCTCGCGAAGAGGAATTCTCACATTGGAAGTTTTAGAAGGAAAACTACATGTGAGTGTAAGGTCACTGGGAGCAAGTGTATATTCATCCCAAGTAACCATTTGAGGCCACAGTATTGTATGGCTAGTTGCACGATATATTGGGTTACTGCTCCAGAGTCCAGTAACCGTAAGACGGTATGCATAAGAAAGAGCTTCTTGGTTCAGAAACACATGTAGTGGTTTTATATTCAAGAGTGCCTCGAGAGCAGCAGTATGTGTTGTCGAAAACGCACCAGTCATCGCCATCAAGACCATCCTCTGAAGATGGTTTAACTTTGATTGGATTGTCATGACTTCTCCCTTCTGCTACCAAACAAGGCACCCGTATGCCAGTATTGGTCCAACAATTGTTGTGTAGATCCACTGAATGTACTTGGGTTTGAGTCCCCAAGATTTTCCGAAAGCCCGTCTACATTGGCCAAAGGCCATGCAAGCTTTTTTGATCCTGAAATCGATGTGAGCTGTCCAATTAAGTTTTGAGTCGAGAATTACCCCAACGTACTTAACTTGATCTTCGACAATAATTTCAGAGTCAAAAAACTGCAATGGACGAGCTCCGGTTGTAATCCTTCGTTGCGTGAAAAACACCATTGAGGTTTTATTTGGATTAACTGATAGTCCAACATGAAGACACCACCGCTCAACAACACATAAGGCTTGTTGCACCAAATCAAAAAGTGTGTTAATGCAAATACCGGTGATCATTATATGATAATCATCGGCGAAACCATACGTCGGAAACCCAAGCTCATTTAGTTTTCTTAACAAGCTATCGGCGACAAGGTTCCATAGAAGTGGTGACAGCACACCACCTTGAGGACATCCGCAGACACTCAGTTTCCTCATCTCTACTTGTCTTAACGATGAGCACAGATGTCGGTTGCTAAGCATTGCGTATCCAGTTCATGATATATGAAGGTACTTCATGATCTCGTGCTGCTTCCAAAATGGATTCGAAAGACACGTTGTCAAAAGCACCTTCAATATCGAGAAAAACTCCTAAACTTAATTGCTTTGTGAAAAAGCTTTTTCAATGTTGTAGACAACATTGTGTAACAGGGTGGTAGTAGACTTCCCCCGCTGATATGCATGTTGCATTGCATGCAGCGGGTGCTCGTCCAAGCTACCATCCCGAATGTAGTGGTCGATTAAACGTTCCACTGATTTGAGAAGGAAGGAGGTCAGACTGATCGGTCTAAAGCTCTGTGCCTCCTCATACGTGACGCGGCCACCTTTGGGAATGAATTTGACAGTTATCTGCATAACTGACTGTAGAGAATATATGAATAACTGGAAACAAATCAAGAAACAACTTGAAGATTGGGAACACTTGCTTTTATATATATAATATAACATAGGTTTTCCTAGTTACTTAGTAACGTTCGAACATTACAACATAACAAACATATTATATATTGGAGCTGTTGTCTTAGTTACCGTTCAAATATTAAAAAGTTCTCGCATAACAAACAAAATACCTGGGACACGAATAGCAAAATAAAAGAGTTGCCATAGGAACCGTTAGCGCTTGACAATATAAATAGGTAACAGTTATTGGGAAGAGTTTTAGTTTTGAAGCAGATTTTGTCACGAGCAGATCAGGAGATCAGAATATTAAATAAACGTGTGGAAGTTACTTGTGATAGTGCATTTATTTAAAGTAATCCTAACCATGGCGGAACGACAACGATCCTCAAGTCACGACAATGGCACAGTCGGCAGAAAAAAAGAGTCCTTGAAAATGTAAGTAAAGTTGAAATGTAGTGAGTAAAAGTTCTTTGAGTGATCGGACCACAATTGGAATTAAAAAAAAAAAAAAAAGAGATCCACGAAACTATTTAAAAATTTAGGCTCAACGAATTATTTGATCACAACTTAGAGAACCAGAGAATTGAGATGTTTTTTTTGCGTAGAGCTCTCAAGGAACTAGCTATCATGACAAATGTGTTCCCATAAATAGTCCACAAATAGAAAAATCGTGCTTGTTTATTGTTCATTTTCAAGGAAACGATAAATAAATGAGTGAAGTAATAAATACAAAAATCTAAGCGGCCAGATGTTTTTTTTAGTTGTCATAGCAACATTGCTAGCAGCGTGATTGAAAATTTATAGTTTTATGATACGAATTCGCATGCGAGTAGCAATGAAATCATTTTTCAATGGCGATATTTTTGTGAGAATATGATAGAACTACTGATTATTATGTAGTGTTGATTTATTTCTTTCTATACGAATAGTGTTTCGGTAATACCTATATGAATTTCACTGCAACAGTACTTGTTTTTTTCCATATTGTGGTAATAAAAATTGGAATGTGTGATATTTTTATGAACATATGAAGGCAATGGTAGAAGAACTATGACATATAATTATGTGATCATAAAATGATGGCCTTCGATTAACGAACTACATGGTTTGTAAGTACAAATGATGTTTTATAAGAATAATGGTGAAAAATCAAATATGTATATAATAAATAAAATAAAATGTATTTTCTTTGAACTTATGAAAAATATCATTATTTGCAGAATTTAAATTATTTTGCAATAAAATTTCGGAACAGTTGCTAAGGGATGTTGATTCCTCTAACCGTTATTTTATTGCAAAATTGCAGTGAAAACCGATCCAGCTGGGCCAAAATAGAATAACTTCGAGTGGCTATACTTGCGCCTAACTACTAATAATTATCCTGAGTTAAAATTTTACGACTCCAAGTGACTGCTTAAAAAAAAAAAAAAAAATTCTTTTGAGTGGAAATAATAATGCTTTGAGTCTGTTTGCTTTTCATCTATAATTCCTTCGAGTGGAAATGTAATGGCTGTAAGCGGTTATAGTCTTCCATTTTTTTTTTTTCAAATTATTGAATAAAACAAAATCGATTCCTCTGAGTGGGAATTGTAGAGCTTCGAGTGGCTCTACATGCAGTTAGGTGATAATTCCTCTGAGTTGGAATGTTACGGCTCCGTGTGGCTGTTTTAAAAAAAAAAATTCCTCTGAGTGGGAATAGTGGGGCTTTGAGTGGCTCAACTTACATTTCATTTATAATTCCTCCAAGTGAAAATATAACGGTTCTGAGCGACCAAATAGAATATTCAGTTAATTGATAATTCCTTTGAGTTGAAATGTTACGACTTCGACCGTCTGTTTTTTCTTTGGAGTGTTAAAACAAACAAAAAATCCTCTGAGTGGGAAGAATAGGGCTTTGAGTGGCTCTATTTTCATTTCATCAATAATTCCTCTGAGTGGGAATGTAACGGCTCTGAGTGGCCATTTTCCTATTGTTTCTTCGATGATTGGATGAAATAAAACAAATTCCTTTGAGTGGGAATTGTAGAGCTTCGAGTGGCTCTACTTACAGTTATATGATGGTTCCTCTGAGTGGGAATAATGGGTGGGGCTTTCAGTGGCTCTAGTTACGTTTCATTCATAATTCCTCTGAGTGGGAATATATCAGCTCTGAGCGGCCAGATAGAATCATCTGAGTGGGTATTGTAGAGCTTCGAGTGGCCCGACATACAGTTAACTGACAATTCCTCTAAGTTGGAATGTTACGGCCTCGAATGGCTGTTTTCAAACATTCCTTTGAGGTGGAATAATATGACATTGAGAGGTTCCATTTGCATTTCATCTATAATTCCTTCGAGTGAAAATTCAACGGCTTTGAACAGCCATTTTCTTCTAATATTTTTTAAGATGATTATTTAAAAAAAAGAGATTTCTCTAAGTGGGGAGTAGAGTTTTGAGTGACTTTACATAAAGTTAACTAGCAAATTCTCCGAATTAAAATGTTGTGGTTTCAGGTATCTGTTTTCAAAATATGATTCCTCCGAGCAGGAAGAGTAGGGTTTTGAGTAGAATATAATGTTTTGAGCAGAAATATTAGTGTCGCTACTAATCGATTCTGTTTGGGAATGTTAAGAATCAATGTGAATAATTCTAAACATTTCTTGAATTGATAATATTCCAATATCAAGGAAGCATAATCTTAATTCTCAATCCCTGCTCTGAATTTGATTTCAGAAAAACGAAGATTGCTACGAAAAAGAAGATGAGCATTCTATCTCAGGCATTGAAGACAGAAAAAAAACGTTCTGCTTTTCTTTCTAAGAAATTAAAGAAAATAATGGCTGAAAAACAGCAATTACCAGAGCTACTTGAACCCATGAGCAATACTCTCGGGTTCATGCAACGACACTCCACAATGCGTAAAGATCAGAGCGCGGAATTAGATAACTCGTTACTCCTAACATCAATGAACAACTTATCGTTTGCTTCACTCAATGTTCCAGAGTGTAAACCTAACGATGGCGAGGAGGAAATTGACAGAAAGTCGTTTGAGCAATGGAAAGATTTGCTTGATGCTTCGATGCAGCTTGCGGGTGTGACTGACGAATCTGTGAAAATCAGTATTTTCAAGATTAAAGCGGGACCCAAGCTATTGGATATACTTGAAGGAACAACGGGCTCCGAAGGTTTGCCGTCTGCGGACACGGAACCATATTCAAACGCAATTTCCCGTTTAAAGAATTTTTATGGCTCTCGCGATTATTGTTTGATGCAGCGTCAGAAACTTCGATCAATGGCACAAGGCTCTGGCGAATCAGATTTGAAATACGTAAAACGAATAGTAGCCGCTGCTAAGCTTTGTGATTACAGTGATGAAGTGATGGTAGAGAACGTTTCAGACGTTATTCAGTCGCATGCCACCAATCCGATCGTTCGAGAAATCGGCAGAAAATTAATGAGGAAAGGGGGTTCTTTAGCTGATCTATTGGGGAAAATTCGAGCTTGTGAAATCAGCAAACTTAATGAGGATATATTCGCTAAAAATCACCAGCAATCGAATCAAGTCGAAATTGCAGCTGTGTCTTTTAAACAAAACGAAGGAGGGTTCCAACCAAGAAGGTTTTCTGGAGGACATCAAAGTGCGTATAATGGGCAACAAAAATTTTCTGGTAATTGGAAAAATACATCAATTAGAGGTGGATATAAACGGAACGTTTCTGAGAGAGAACTTAGCTCTACTCGTAAGCCATGTTGGAGATGCACAAGCAGTTTCCATGTGCCAGCAGCTTGCCACGCGATCCACAAATTCTGCAGGAATTGCCAACGTAAAGGCCATATCGAGCGAGCTTGCCGTGAAGTAGCTCCATCAGTTCAGATGAAACAACAGTACAGCAATAATAACGAGAGTCCAGTTCCCAAAATTCGAAAAATTTCTGCAATTACCAAGGACGAGGATGAGAACGAATCGAATTCTGTAAGTGCAACTACTTCACAAATATAATAAAAAAAAAAAGCTTTCAATGTCATTTCATTTTGTTATGTTGAAATTATTTCACTGTAAAAACTAGATTTATTAATTATAAATGTAGCCATCTCTCAGTGAGATCTTAATAAATGGAATTAAAATTTATGAAAATGTAATGATTTTGTTTATTACAAAATTTCAGAGAGATAGCATTGTAATGCAATTTCCTAAACATGAATATAATGAGGGAATTATCATCGGTCAAATAGCAGGAGTTGCAGTTTCTTTTTTAATAGATTCGGGAGCTGAAGTGAACACTGTCAACGGAGAAGTTTTTAATCTCTTAGTGAAAAGCGAAACCGCTACTAAAGCGCTATTTTCCATTACCAAAGGGTCGGACAAACCACTAAAAGCTTACGCCTGTGCCGGTGAAATTCCCGTTATTGCAACATTTGTTGCCGAATTGTACATTTCCCAAGACCGCCCCCGTTTTTTCGAAAAATTCTATGCTATTGCCAATGCTAGACCTCTAATGAGTAGAAGCACAGCAATCCGCTACAGTGTTCTCCAATTAGGTCTTAATGTTCCTGTTCTGCAACCGTCTCCTATGCTACTTCAGGGAGAGATTTTAAATTTAGAGGCATCGGAAGAATTCCCGAGCTTCAATGTTCCACCCGTCCGGTTATCATATGACAAAACAAAACCACCATCGAGAAATGTTTACACGAATATTCCGCCTGCTTTCAAGATAGAAACGGAAAGAAGACTCCGTGATCTACTAAACTCAGGAATCATTGAACATGTCACTGAAACAATGGACAGATCATTTTGTTCATCTTTATTGGTCGTGCCCAAGGGGAAAGAGGATATCAGACTAGTAGTGGATTTAAGAGGACCAAACAAATGCATCATAAGAACTCCTTTCCAAATGCCGACTTTGGAGTCAATATTGGCCGATCTACCCGAAGCATCCTGGTTTTCTACGATCGATTTGACGAACGCATTCTTTCACGTGATCCTCCACGAAGATTCAAGGCATTTAACCAATTTCTTTGCCGGGCAAGCGACATATAGATTCAAAAGACTTCCCTTTGGGCTTTGTAATGCTCCAGATATTTTCCAAGAGATTCTTCAGACAATAATCTTGGCAGACTGTCCAGGGACTCGAAACTATTTAGACGACATCATTGTATTTGGAAAAACAAAAGCAGAGCATGACCAAAATTTAAATATCGTTTTAAGTCGCTTACGAGAGCATAATGTATGCCTAAACATGAAAAAGTGTGTAATTGGCAAACAGTCTGTGAGATTTTTGGGTTTTTCTATGTCGCATGACGGAATGAGAATAGTAGATGACAAATTGAAAGCAATCAGGGAATTTCGCAGACCGGAAACAATATCAGAGGTGAAAAGTTTTTTGGGCCTTATGAACTTTACCGAAAGATTCATTCTCAAAAGAGCAGATAGAACAGAAAAACTGAGAAATCTCGCAAAATCAGCACAATTTTACTGGAATCAAGATGAGGAAGACGAGTTCAATTTTTTAAAGAATGAAGCATTGAAAACTATCACTACTTTAGGATATTTTAGCTACAAAGATGAGACAGAGCTGTTTGTGGACGCTTCCCCGGTCGGTTTAGGTGCTGTTCTAGCTCAGTATAACGAAAAAGGTATTCCTCGAGTTATTGCATGTGCATCCAAAGCTCTGACGAATGCGGAGAAAAAATATCCACATACGCAAAAAGAAGCGTTAGCCATAGTTTGGGGTATAGAGAGGTTCTCATTCTATCTGATGAACAAATCATTTTCAGTCCGAACAGATTCCGAGGCAAACGAATTTATCTTCGGAGACGGGTACAGAATTAGCAAGCGAGCTGTTTCTCGTGCCGAAGCGTGGGCTTTACGAATTCAAGCATACGATTTCACCGTTAAGCGCATCCCAGGTGATTTAAATATAGCAGATGCGTTATCACGATTGATTAAAAAAACTCAGATTGATGAGCCTTTCGACGAGGAAAATGACAAACATTTACTTTATGCCATTGACGGGGGATCAATGGATATTTCATGGCGGGATATTGAAACAGCTTCGGAGCTGGACGTTACATTTCAATCAATAAGAATGGCCATAATGTCAGGAATATGGCCCGAATCACTCCGGTGCTTTGAAGCACAGAAGAAAGAATTGCGAGTTTTTGGATCAATGATTTTCAAAACGGATAGAATTGTTTTACCCGAGGCACTTCATTCCAGGGCCATCAAATCAGCTCATCAAGGACACATAGGATGTGCGGCTATGAAAAAAATCATGAGAGAATATTTCTGGTGGCCTGGTATGAGTAATGATGTGGAAACATTCGTGAAAAAGTGTGAGACATGCCTCGTAATATCAAGAAGAAATCCGCCAATTCCATTATCCAGCCGCGAGCTTCCCGATGGTCCTTGGCAAATTTTACAAATGCATTTTTTATCAATCCAAAAATGTGGTTCCGGTGAGTTTCTGATTGTTGTAGACACATACTCCAGATATCTCTCTGTAGTAGAGATGAGAAATACCGATGCACGAAGCACTAACTTGGCCCTCTGTAGAATTTTTTTCACGTGGGGTCTACCACTAATTCTGCAAAGTGATAACGGTCCCCCTTTCCAAGGAAGTGAATTCGTAAATTACTGGGAAGAAAAAGGCGTTAAAGTTAGGAAGTCTATTCCTCTTAGTGCTCAGTCTAACGGTGCTGTGGAGCGTCAAAACCAGGGTATTGTTAAGGCCCTGGCAGCAGCTAAAGAAGATGGAACAAGCTGGAAACAAGCACTCGAAAAATATGTACACGTTCATAACACTATAAAACCACATGCACGGCTCAATATTACTCCGTTTGAGCTACTGGTGGGCTGGAAGTACAGAGGTATATTTCCAAGCCTCTGGGAAACTAAGTTGGCGAATGAAATAGACCGTAACGATATTCAAGATAGGGATGCAGTGACAAAACTTATTAGCAAGAAATATGCTGATAATCGCAGAGGTGCGAAAGAATCGGATATTGCAGCTGGAGATAAGGTGGTTGTGATTACCCCAAAGAAAAACAAAACAGATAGGATATTTTCGAATGAAAGATTTACTGTTCTAACTAGGCACGGAGCAAAGTTGGTCATTAGAAGCGAGCGAGGAGTTCAGTACACTCGTAACATTCAGGATGTGAAACTGGCACCAGAGCACGTTGATACTAGTGATCTTGTTTCACCATCCTCCATTTCCACGGATAATTTGGGTAACAGTATCAATAATACTGGTTACAACCAGAAAAAATTTCACTTTCACTAACATTCTCTAATTTTAGGCTTCAGAAAGTCTGATCCAAACGATGAACCGCCAGTATCCCTAGAAACCGAAGAAAAATTAGATGCAGATCAGTTGAAAAAATGCGAAAACATTCATGAAGAAAAGGAAAAGAGGATTATTAGAAAACCAATTAGATTTAAGAATATGTTTTTGTATCACATTATTCAATAAGATAATATTAATAAAAAAAATAATTGTAACAGCATTCAAGGCCATTAACATATAGGAAGAGTAGAAAAGGAGGCGAATGTAGAGAATATATGAATAACTGGAAACAAATCAAGAAACAACTTGAAGATTGGGAACACTTGCTTTTATATATATAATATAACATAGGTTTTCCTAGTTACTTAGTAACGTTCGAACATTACAACATAACAAACATATTATATATTGGAGCTGTTGTCTTAGTTACCGTTCAAATATTAAAAAGCTCTCGCATAACAAACAAAATACCTGGGACACGAATAGCAAAATAAAAGAGTTGCCATAGGAACCGTTAGCGCTTGACAATATAAATAGGTAACAGTTATTGGGAAGAGTTTTAGTTTTGAAGCAGATTTTGTCACGAGCAGATCAGGAGATCAGAATATTAAATAAACGTGTGGAAGTTACTTGTGATAGTGCATTTATTTAAAGTAATCCTAACCATGGCGGAACGACAACGATCCTCAAGTCACGACAATGGCTAAGAGTTGCCATAGGAACCGTTAGCGCTTGACAATATAAATAGGTAACAGTTATTGGGAAGAGTTTTAGTTTTGAAGCAGATTTTGTCACGAGCAGATCAGGAGATCAGAATATTAAATAAACGTGTGGAAGTTACTTGTGATAGTGCATTTATTTAAAGTAATCCTAACCATGGCGGAACGACAACGATCCTCAAGTCACGACACTGACATACTTCAACCCGCCGGATGCCACGCGGCCTCTAGGCTGGTTTTGTCCGGAGAAAGATAATAGAGTTATCAACCTCCTAGTGGA
Source organism: Topomyia yanbarensis (assembly GCF_030247195.1). Lineage (NCBI taxonomy): Eukaryota > Metazoa > Arthropoda > Insecta > Diptera > Culicidae > Topomyia > Topomyia yanbarensis. The sequence goes on along the minus strand of NC_080672.1, from coordinate 212,008,440 downwards.
CCACAGCCAGTTACTGGGGAGTTCGCCCGGCTCTTCCCAGGCTCCGTTCGCCATTGAGAATATTTTAAACCCCCTCAACAATTTTACTCATAGCACGGGTCGCATAACACTATGGAATTGGGGTTCCCTGTTTGGTGTTACCACCGGAACAGGTAGTCCGTAGTGTAATTCTTAGCCGGTTGAAACAACCACTACCGACACTACACAGCTTATCTAGGCTGTTCGGAGAAAGAAGCTGACATTGATGGACAGCTCCCATAGATGGCCGAACAGCCCGAAGTTGAAAATTTATTGATGCAGACTGATTTAATTCAATATTACAATAACAATTATCTGATCCGTAGATTGATAACCTGTTGTTGTAAACGTCATGAGGACTTTTGATAAATTGTCGGAATGGGGTCCTGATATGTAACTGATCTATTGGTCTTGATTTCACAGTTGTCCAATTGCATCAATATCAAATTCCTGCCTGAAAACATTCCAATAGAAAATTCCAGAGTTCTGTAATCAATCATTATCCTCAGATTTATTTTCACATTGAGCTCGTTTTTGTAGAAATGTACTGTAATAAGGGTCTTTATTTAATAGGAAGCGAAGTTAAAATTGATTTAATGTCTATGCAACATAGAACTGCTCACCAAAAAAATGCATAACTTTCCACATTTGCTAAAAATGTTTTTGCTTTTCTCATTCACTCCAAAAATTCGTCAATCTAATCCCGACCCGGAGGGCCGAGTGTCATATGCCAAGCGACTGAGTTCGTCGAGATCGGAAAATGTCTGTGTGTGTATGTATGTGTGTATGTGGAAAAAATGTGACCTCTGTTTCTCAGAGATGGCTGGACCGATTTGCACAAAGTTAATCTCAAATGAAAGGTACAACCTTCCCATCGGCTGCTATTGAATTTTTTATTGATTGGACTTCCGGTTCCGGAGTTACGATTTGAAGAGTGCAATCACACAGCAAATTCCCATATAAACTAAAATGAAAAAATGTCAAAATCAAATTTGTATTTTTGATGCCAAATGACTTTAAAATGCGTGAAACATTGAGATGTTTGACAAAATTGACTTCTTTGGACTTTGGTACATTTTAATTTAATAATTTCAAATACTTCATGAAGTTTTGGGTTTCGATAGGATGTAAAAAACACAATAGGAAATAAAATCAAGTCTGGAAATATTCACTGTTGATTTTCTTTGAATGGTATCACTGCTAGTATCGCTTTTTTAAGAAAAAGCGTTGATTTCTTAGTTCTCAGTCGCGTTGGAAATTTGAGTAAAGTATAAACTTCAAATCGATTAAAAAAAATTCGATTTTTTTGGCTCAGTACAATATAGGAAAATTCAGTTTTCCCACCACAATGCATTGATTGAGGAATTTAGATATTTTATTAACAGAGCATTAGCAATAATTCGTTTGTATGTCTATTTGATGGGCCATTTTTTCGCTTTCCCATTGATTTGGTTTGAGATTTCTAGCACTGATGTTGTCCTATGCTGATTTGAGCGATTCTCTAAGTCCTGCCACTATCCCATGTAGTATGTGTTATCAAAAACATCGCGAAGCATCAATTTCTAAATGTTCTCAAATGATATAATATCCGAAGAGAGTGATAAGAGTTATAAGAAATGTCTCATCACACTGTTAGGTGGATTAAAAGCGTTTTTTTTGGTACGAACTGGTCGATAGCATATAATGTTATGTGCGTCCATAACATAGCTGCAGAGTTGTAGTCGCAGTTGGATAATAGAGATCTCCAGTTTAGTGATGTCAGAAATTGATTCATGACATCAAATTTTCCATTTCTGAAGTCGTAGTATGTTGTCTCGTCGACATTATTGAAAACGGCGGGAGTACCTTCCGAAATAGCCATTAGAAGGGGAGGATGATGACGACAAGTTTTAACTAGCGGGGAAGGAGCAACGATTATGGTACAAGTATTCGATAACTCTTGACTGGCAAAGCATAGATCTAGCAAGCGATTGTTACTGTTTCTATTATCATTCAATTGAACTAGACCGCCAGTGTTGTAATCATCTAGGAGTTTTGAAGTAGCTGGTGCTTTTGTAGAACTATTTGCATCAGGATATAAATAATTTGAAGAGCTGCGGACCCACTTGATACCAGGGAGATTGAAGTCGCCTAATATAATTATCCTATCATTGAAACCAATTTGAGCAGTAATCAATGAAAGAGAATGCAAATGTTGATCAATTAGATCGGCATCGTTAACGCGATCAGGTGGAATGTAAAGCACACAAATATACAGTGTACAGTAAGTGTGAGAGCGATCCAGGTTTGCTCAACGCTACCGCAGTTAGAAAGAGACACCAGACGGGATTTGAATTTTGTGCTGCAGGCGATCAGTACGCCCCCACCACTCTGTTTGCTACTATTATCATTGTTTCGATCTTGCCTGTATACCGAGTAGGAGCTACCAAAAATTTGTTTTGATAAAGTATTACTGTTTAGCCAAGTTTCAGTGAATACATACATGTCATAAACGTTGTCACAAATTGCCAAATTGTATTCAGTAATAACGCCGTTCATGCCCCCGATATTCTGGTAATAGATGATTAGACCAGAGTTGTCTGAATTACCCGAGCTGACTGGTAACATGTGGGTATAATTGGGAGCCGTGTAGGAGTGCGAGGAGTGGGTTGACGAACTAACCGTGGGCCGATTGGGAACAAACGTGGTGATTGTATTTGACTGTTGATGCGAATGTCTTGCATTCGTTGTGGTAGTGCTCGGGACGAACGGGATTTGCGTTGTATTATTTGTTGCATGCCGGGTTGATTCGAATTCTGTTTGGCACTGCGATCTAAAAAATGAGCGATTGTTACACCGTTGGGCCAGAAATTCGGTGCTGTAATCTCTGGCTCAAGAGCTGCCGGGACGCTTAGTTTGAATGAAACAAACGAAAGCTGTCGATCTTGATTTTGGCGGACTAGTTTCAGACAGTGAATTAAATTGTGGGGGCAGTTGGTACGGGACTGAATATAGTGGATAATATTGTCTTCAGATTCGCTAGGTAGAAACCTGGTCAAATAGTACCAATTTCCATAATTGTAACTCTCAGACACTTGTATAGCAGGGGGTGCTACCAGAAGGGTTGTAATTTGTCTACTGGGCTGATCGATTGGATGTTCTTTGGGGAGGGTGGTGTTATCACATGTGAATTTTTTCTGTCTAACCAGATTGAATTGAAACGGGTTACCTAAATATGGTACGTTGGATATAACAGATACACTAGCTTGCCTGGTATTATTTTCAGTTGGCCTCGAAGCGGGTGTTGCAGTACCAATGATGGGACTAGTTGGTGACACGTTGAGGTAGCAGGGCGCGGCGATGGTTACTACTAGCAGTAGATTTGATGTAGCAGCGGGAAGCGCAGCGGTTGAGTATGATGTGGATGGTGCTGATAAAATATTCTTAGTAGCATTATTGTGCGTGGACAAAGAATTAGCGTGGTAGGTGGTGATGATGGGTGCTTGTGACATTAGCGGCATATGCGCATGGGCGATGTTGGTGGTATAGGTGGCTTTGGCGATGTTGGTGGTAGTGCTGGCAGTAGCGGTAGCGAGTGCAAAGGGTGCTGGCGGTGTGACAACAACTAGAGGTGTAAAAGGAGCTTGTACTGCACTGATGGAAGCATATTCGGTTGCAGATGGCGTAGTATAATGAGCTAAGTCTGAAGCAGATGCGATGTTGGTGGATGCCCGAGCAGTATGTGTAGAATTTATTGGCACTGAAACTAGGTGTGGAGCAACGGATGGAAATGTAGCGGCAGCAGGCATGGTAGCAGTAAGCGCTGAGGTTATAGGCTCTGTAGTACGGAGAGCTGGTTCTCCAGCAGAAGATTCAGCAACGGTAAGTATAGCAGCAGCAGGTATGGCAGCAGTTGGTATAGTAGTGGCAGGTGTAGCAGCAACAGGTGCAGCAGCATCAGACGTGGCAGTGGTAGTAAAATTCGATTCGTCAACAGCAATGTCGTGAGCAGCGGTAGTATCTATTGCTACGTTGTTGGAGGGCAAAACGGAGTTTCCGATGATAGATGCAATCGAAGTGGCCTGCGAGTTATTACCAAGGTTTACATCTGAAACGACAGAGGCTATAGTATTGGCAAAAACAGATTGGTTGATTGGAACATCAACTCGCGGAATTTTATCAGGTTGCGACAACGAAGGCCTGGAAGTACTACTGGTCCGAGGACGTTTGCATTTGTCTCCGAGAATTGAATCGAACAGATTAGTTAGGTCGAGTTGAAGGTCGTCCAAACGATCATAAAAAGTGGGTCCAGTGGTCGTCGAATTATCAGAATATGCGCGAGTGCCAGATTGATGGCAGCAGGTGGTTCTGGCACAAGAATTATTGCACATACGGCAAAGCATTTGCATGGTATCCGTCATGTCACCAATTAGTTTTAGCGTTGATGTAATACGTTGCAGGATAAGATTTATGGCTTCACGAAGGGAATCGTTCTGATTAGTCGGAACTCGGCATTTGTGACACAGCCAGCCGACACCGGGGCAGTCGCGGATTGATTTGGCGAGGGTGTTGTTGATGTTAGCACACTTAAGATGCAGGCTAATCGGGCAAAGCATGCAGTTAATTTTCGCACCCCGTGATCCAGATGAACCAAAACAAGCATCAGCGTCCATTTGTTCGTTTTCGTCATACTGAAAACAATGGTATCACTGTACACTGTGGATGGAAGCGAAGCCGGGTACGAAAGATGGCACGTCGATGAACAAAAGCGCTGCTTGCTTTCAACTTCGGCGGAGAATAATTAGTCTTGTTGCGAAGAAATAGTAAAAATAACACTATCTTGACGGAGAGTGAAATGAGGCTTTTTAACTGCGATATCACTTTAGGAGAAATGTAACTTGTAACACGCGAATATGGGTAAATATAAACGAGATCAAATCGTAAACACTATCCAATTGTAATCAAGTAATTATCCAGTAATAAAAACAGTTGTCTAATAGCATCAATATCAAATTCCTGCCTGAAAACATTCCAATAGAAAATTCCAGAGTTCTGTAATCAATCATAATCCTCAGATTTCTTTTCAAATTGAGCTCGCTTTTGTAGAGATGTACTGTAATAAAGGTCTTTAGTTAATAGGAAGCGAAGTTAAAATTGATTTAATGTCTATGAAACATAGAACTGCTCACCAAAAAAATGCATAACATTCAACATTTGCTAAAAATGTTTTTGCTTTTCTCATACACTCAAAAATTCGTCAATCTAATCCCGATCCGGAGGGCCAAGTGTCATATGCCAATCGACTGAGTTCGTCGAGATCGGAAAATGTCTGTGTGTGTATGTATGTGTGTATGTGTGTATGTGGAAAAAAATGTGACATCAGTTTCTCAGAGATGGCTGGACCGATTTGCACAAAGTTAGTCTCAAATGAAAGGTACAACCTTCCCATCGGCTGCAATTAATTTATTTTATTGATTGGACTTCCGGTTCCAGAGTTACGAGTTGAAGAGTGCAATCACACATCAAATTCCCATATGAACTGAAGTGAAAAATTTGCAAAATGACTTTAAAATGCATGAAACATTGAGATTTGGTGTGAACTCGAAAAAAATAATGTTTGACAAAAATTGACTTCTTTGGACTTTGGTACATTTTTGCCTTTCTCATATAGAAAGGTTATGCAATCACTCTAAAAATCGTCAATCATACCGACCCGGAGGGAGTATGCAGTGAGGGGTTGCTACTTTAAAATTAAAACTAGTTTAAAATTTCTTAACAAGTTGAAAATTTTCGGCAGAACCAAAACCTCCCGGATCTTTCTCCATGATCCGCCGCTGGTTTCAAGCGATGTTTCAGTATCACATAGTATCTCAAGATCGTGGCTGTCGATCCATTGTATGTATGTGCAAATCGTACTGAACATGTAATATTCATTTCCACCATTGTATTGAACATAACCAGCCATGGAATCGTAGTCTGGACAAATGGAAAAGCACAATTGCACCACTAGGTGGATTAAAACAGGTTTATATTTTGGGAATGCGTCGAGTTGAGACGAAAACGTAATATGATTAATAACGAGGATAACACTTTCCGAATGTAGAGAGAAATTTATGAAAAATGACGATTTCCATTCGATTCTAGCAGGTCCTAATCGATTTTGATGAGCATTTGATTTTTGTTGTATGGCCAATTATATGTATAGGTCAAATGCTCAAAAACGGTAATTTAAGGTCAAGATAGCATCATTCTGAAACCGCCAATTTCGGAGGTTTAGTATTTTCGATGAGTTTTACAAACGTAAAACAGCGCATCATTTGATAAAATAATTCTGACGGTATATCGTCCAGAAGAATTTATGGTGAATTTTCTCAGATTAACATTCAGGACTACAATAAAGACTCAACAAATTCACTAAAGACACGAACGGCAGCCCTAAGTTTGCGCCGCTAAAACAACAAAAATGATCCATAAAAAATTGAAAAACGATCCATAAAAAAGTTGTCCATGTTCCATAAAACAAAACTAAAAATCCATAAAAGTGTGAATGATCCATAAAAAAGGGTGATTTGATCCATAGATTAAGTAAAATTGAACCATAAAATAATCGAAAAAGAGCACTAAAATAGTAATAAAAAAGCATTTAAAATGAACCAATGCTCCATAAAAATATTGGAAATGTTCCATAAAATGATACATTTTGCGCCATAAATTAACTGACATTGATCCATAGAATATTAAAAATGTACATTAAAACACGTCGATATGTTCCATAATATCGACAAAAGTGTTCCACGGTATTACAAAATGGAGCAATAAAATGTCAGAAAAAGTTCCATAAATTTGATGAAAATGTTTGCTAAATAATTTTTCTTGGTCCATAGAAGATGTAAAAATGAACATTAGAAATGATTCATATATCGAACGTTAAATTATGGTTCATGGATATTTACAAAACGATCCATAAGAAAATATAATGTTAAACGATCCATTAATATGTGCTTATGCACCAGAAAAATTAAATTTAATGAATTCATGCGAAATTTTTGCTATTCGAACTAATAATAAAGTTTATTACATTTGGTTGTAATGTCAAACTACAACAAACAGTGCATACATTATAGTAAAACTTCAGCTTCCGTACCCAACTAGTCAACTAACTGACCTTAGCTAACCTGAAATCATTATGGCAACTCTTTAAACATCAGGGTATTTATGATATTAGAGCGCTGAGTGTTATTAGACCACCTATACAGGCTGGCATGAGTCGCAAATACTATCTGAATAACTATCTGAAGCGAAAACGGACACTTCATACACGAACACTGACTAATGTGGCTACGCCACATCGCTTTCTTGTGCACTGTCCGACTTCGCTGCCGCTCAGTCGGCTTTTAACTAGCTATAGCCCCTACGTTTAAGTAAACCGGGCAAACGAGAGGACCACAGGTTTGCCTGCAATTCCAGCTACGGGTTAATCAATGCCTCGTCCAACGGATCCTCAGCGGCTTTGCGCCGCTTCGGACCCTTGGCCTCGGATATGCGGCCAAGCCGCATCACACTAGCTCCCAGTATAAGCTCACTTGTTAAAACACTGTCACTGTTATGAGAATTATTAAGCACAACTTATTTTTTAAGTTTACCATAAAATGTTGCATGAATTCATTAAATTTATTTTTTCTAATGCATAAGCACATATTAATGGGTCGTTTTACATTTTCTTTTCTTATGGATCGTTTTGTAAATATCCATTAACCATAATTTCGTTCGATATATGAATCATTTCTAATGTTCATTTTTAAATCTTCTATTGACCAAGAAAAATTATTTAGCAAACATTTTCATCAAATTTATGGAACTTTTTCTGACATTTTATTGCTCCATTTTGTAATACCGTGGAACATTTTTGTCGATATTATGGAACATATCGACGTGTTTTATTGTACATTGTTAATATTCTATGGATCAATGTCAGTTAATTTATGGCGCAAAATGTATCATTTTATGGAACATTTCCAATATTTTTATGGGGCATTGGTTCATTTTAAATGTTCTTTTATTACTATTTTAGTGCTCTTTTGAGACCATTTTATGGTTCAATTTTACATAATCTATGGATCAAATCACCCTTTTTTATGGATCATTCACACAGTTTTATGGATTTTCAGTTTTGTTTTATGGAGCATTGACAACTTTTTTATGGATCGTTTTACAATTCTTTATGGATTATTTTAAATATTTTATATGCAAAAGTATATTTTCCCGACACGAACTCTGTTACTATTTTCTGAAAAATAATTCTGCATAATTTTATAACAAAAATTGTGGTTTCGGAATTATGCCGTTTGGACTGTAAGATCGATTTTCACCAAACCCTCCACCAAACCGAATTTCTGGCTACGCCGCTGACTTCAAGTAAGTAGAAACAAAGTCGTTCTACACTCGTTCACAAGAAACTACTTCGAATGCTGAATATCTATTATAATACATTGAAACCCCGATTTTATCAGCCAAATATGAACACATGTTTGATGGGCTCTAGCAGACGAACAAGACTGAATTGGAGTAAATCCTTTCTTGAGCATGTTTTCCTTATCATGAAGATGAAATATGCAAAATAAAAAGTTCATCATAATCAGAAATAGTTATCAGACCACATTAAGGGACGGGAAGAATATTTTTTATTGAAAAAACCCGTACGAAATCGGTGGTGTAAAACGTTAGTTATTGTAAAAAAACGTAAGGGCGATACTTCAATGCTGATAGGTGGGACCGAAAAAGTAAACAATCGCCAAAGGGGCGATACTATCATTTTGTCAATTTCGAAAGCAAAAACCGATTTAATCCACCTAGCAGTAAAATGAGAGATTTCTTACACATTTCACTATTGGATTAGTTTGCAGAACTCACGAGAAGTAGGCACCCAACTAGAGGTGGGATGAGTTTCTAGCCTTGCACGAATAAAATCTCGAATAAACTTAATAAATTATAGAAATCAACAAAACGACCGAAATAAAAAAGTAAAGTAAAAAATGAAATAATAGGCTTGTAAATTCATAAAATAAGTAGAAAAATTCATATAAATCAAAATTATAAAATACGCGAATCAAATTAGATTAGGTTATTAAATAAAAATTAAGATTATATTTAGAAATAGTTATAAGATTAATAAAATAAATTGACTCATACTAACAAATTGATTGAAATATAACGAATGGCTGAACATGAAATGCATAAAATTAAAGATATGAATAAAATGAATCAAATGAATCAAATTAATCAAATGAATCAAATGAACCAAATTGATTTAATTCATCCATTGAATACAATGAATCAAATTAATGAAATGGATCAAATGGATAAAAAGAATGGATGAACAAAATTAATAAAGTAAAAAAATAAATGAAATGTATAAACTGAAGTGATAAAATGAATAAAATGAAGGAAATGAGCAGAATAAAATGCATTGATTAAAATGAAAAATTAAACAATGGTAAAAGGTTATAAATCAATATAAAGAAATAAATTGAATCAAATAAATTATTTGGATGAAGTGATTAAAACTGAAAAAGTAGTCAGATTATTAAAATGAAGAAACTGAACAAAATGAATAAACTGTAAAAAAATGAATAAAATGCATACAATGAAAACAATGAATAAAATAAGTTAAATGAATGATATGAGTAAAATGCACAAAAAGAATAAACTGATCAGAGTGAATCCAAAGAATGAAACGAATAAAATAAGTAAAATGAACGGAGATGAACAAAACGAATAAAAATATGCTGAATGAAATAATTAATTGAAATGAAATGGTCATATATTTGAAGCTAAAAACATTTTTGAATAAAGAAAATGAATAAACCGGATTGTACGAATTTGAGAACCATTGCATCAGAAAGTTTTGAAATGTTTTTGAAAATACCATCTTCTGAGAAAAGGCTAATAAATTTGCAATGGACTTTCTAGGGCTTCCATATTTTTTTTGGTTTTATTCTTTTTGTTTTCATGCTTCTTTACTTGACGCGTTATTTGAAGATTTTCTGATGTTTCTACTTTATTGTTGGACCTTAATTAGTTATCAGGAACCTGGAACGTTCAATTTGATTTGGAATTCGAAGTTTACTTTTTGGTCACATATTCCCGAAAAAAAAGGTTTATGTACAGAATAGAATTTACTGGTCTAGTATTTTAACGCGCAATTGAATATAGTAAAGTGAGACAAGGTCACATGTGCTTTCAAGCCCCTTGAACAGAGAACGACAGGGAGAATGCGATTCGTGAATGAGACAGGTAGATATTTAAAAGTTTTTATTTGCATTGAAGTAAATAGTGTGAAATGTCGATAGCATAAAAGCCATGCATTCATTTGATTGCAATGCAGTCTCTTTCCATTCATCCTTATAGCTTTCATATTGTTTCGTTCGGAATTCTCGTGCAAGAAATATGGATAAATAAGTCCTATACAGACCAATACTGTGAAAAAAAATGGTTCAAACTACTCAGTATATCCAGATATGGACGACGATAAGTTAGAAGACACATTGTAGTTACACCCCCTCCCCCCCATCGAGAGTGGATACTTTGGGAGACTTCTTTTTCTGGATTTAATTTGTGGATATTTTTGGTCTTTGATCCGTTATTTCTCATGAAAGTTCGTACCAATATAACGAATGTGCAGCTGATACAACTCATGGTTTATTCGCCTGTGCCACGTTCCGTCTTCCATCTGCACTCCACCATAGATGGTACGCAACACCTTTCGTTCGAAAACTCCAAGGGCGCGTTGGTCCTCAACGAACATAGTCCAGGTCTCGTGGCCGCAGAGGACCACCGATCTAATCAGCGTCTTGTAGATAATCAACTTCGTGCGGCGGCGAATTATGTTCGACCGGAGCGTCCTCCGGAGTCCAAAGTAGGCACGATTTCCCGCCAAGATCCGTCTCTGAATTTCTCTGCTGTTATCATTGTCATCGGTTACCAGTGAGCCCAAATACATGAATTCGTCGACCATCTCGATTTCGTCACCGTCAATCCGAACTCGGGTGGGAGGTTCACATTGTCGTCTCTAGAACCTCTTCCTCTCATGTATTTTGTCTTCGAAACGTTGACGGCAAATCCAATCCTGCTGGCTTCAGCTTTCAGTCTTTGAGCATATGTTTCATTCAAAATTCAAAGAGATACGAATAGTTTAAATATCGCACGTGAAATGCTTGTTTTGGAAATTTTCATGTCAAACTTTCATATTACTCAGTTAAGCCAAATATTTTTCTGATATAACCATGAATTTCCTTAATTATAGTGTAGATAAAGGCTTTGAATACAATTGACTGGAAGGTGAAGTATATTTTTCAATATTTAGAGCCATAGTACTCAAGGGAGAGCAAGGTGTTGAAAGGAGAAAGTTTAGAAAAGCGTGGAAGGATCATATATGCAAGCTTAGAGCTCACCGGCGACTTAACCCTTTGTCTGCTACCGTAGGGGTCAGGGTCTTTTGGCATTAGAAATGCGAATCACCTGAGTCTACGGCATGTCCGAACAAGCGTAAAGTAACTTGTTACTTCATGCTGTCGGAACCGACAAAAAGTTAAGTCACGGTAAACTTCCACACTAAGCATTTGCGATGTTGAAACTCATTGAATGAGCCAGTTTTGTTTGTTCCCTCACCAATTGCCTGCCTGAGTGATTTTATTTTATCGACTATTGTGACTGTCTCAGCGTGTGTGACAATATGGTCACATGTGTTGCTGATTTGCACGGTGTCGGCAGCTTTCACCCAACGCTGCAACGATGAATCCCCATCACGGTAAGTTCTATTTTTACCATTTTTTTGTTAACCATTTTTGTTAACGACCTATTGAGTTAATTTGTCAACAGTTTTTTCGGCATTTAATTAGCAAGGGACTGGAAGGTGAAGTATATTTTTCAATATTTAGAGCCATAGTACTCAAGGGAGAGCAAGGTGTTGAAAGGAGAAAGTTTAGAAAAGCGTGGAAGGATCATATATGCAAGCTTAGAGCTCACCGGCGACTTAACCCTTTGTCTGCTACCGTAGGGGTCAGGGTCTTTTGGCATTAGAAATGCGAATCACCTGAGTCTACGGCATGTCCGAACAAGCGTAAAGTAACTTGTTACTTCATGCTGTCAGAACCGACAAAAAGTTAAGTCACGGTGATTTTGCAAGCTGCCGACACCGTGCAAATCAGCAACACATGTGACCATATTGTCACACACGCTGAGACAGTCACAATAGTCGATAAAATAAAATCACTCAGGCAGGCAATTGGTGAGGGAACAAACAAAACTGGCTCATTCAATGAGTTTCAACGTCGCAAATGCTTAGTGTGGAAGTTTACCGTGACTTAACTTTTTGTCGGTTCCGACAGCATGAAGTAACAAGTTACTTTACGCTTGTTCGGACATGCCGTAGACTCAGGTGATTCGCATTTCTAATGCCAAAAGACCCTGACCCCTACGGTAGCAGACAAAGGGTTAAGTCGCCGGTGAGCTCTAAGCTTGCATATATGATCCTTCCACGCTTTTCTAAACTTTCTCCTTTCAACACCTTGCTCTCCCTTGAGTACTATGGCTCTAAATATTGAAAAATATACTTCACCTTCCAGTCCCTTGCTAATTAAATGCCGAAAAAACTGTTGACAAATTAACTCAATAGGTCGTTAACAAAAATGGTTAACAAAAAATGGTAAAAATAGAACTTACCGTGATGGGGATTCATCGTTGCAGCGTTGGGTGAAAGCTGCCGACACCGTGCAAATCAGCAACACATGTGACCATATTGTCACACACGCTGAGACAGTCACAATAGTCGATAAAATAAAATCACTCAGGCAGGCAATTGGTGAGGGAACAAACAAAACTGGCTCATTCAATGAGTTTCAACGTCGCAAATGCTTAGTGTGGAAGTTTACCGTGACTTAACTTTTTGTCGGTTCCGACAGCATGAAGTAACAAGTTACTTTACGCTTGTTCGGACATGCCGTAGACTCAGGTGATACGCATTTCTAATGCCAAAAGACCCTGACCCCTACGGTAGCAGACAAAGGGTTAAGTCGCCGGTGAGCTCTAAGCTTGCATATATGATCCTTCCACGCTTTTCTAAACTTTCTCCTTTCAACACCTTGCTCTCCCTTGAGTACTATGGCTCTAAATATTGAAAAATATACTTCACCTTCCAGTCCCTTGCTAATTAAATGCCGAAAAAACTGTTGACAAATTAACTCAATAGGTCGTTAACAAAAATGGTTAACAAAAAAATGGTAAAAATAGAACTTACCGTGATGGGGATTCATCGTTGCAGCGTTGGGTGAAAGCTGCCGACACCGTGCAAATCAGCAACACATGTGACCATATTGTCACACACGCTGAGACAGTCACAATAGTCGATAAAATAAAATCACTCAGGCAGGCAATTGGTGAGGGAACAAACAAAACTGGCTCATTCAATGAGTTTCAACGTCGCAAATGCTTAGTGTGGAAGTTTACCGTGACTTAACTTTTTGTCGGTTCCGACAGCATGAAGTAACAAGTTACTTTACGCTTGTTCGGACATGCCGTAGACTCAGGTGATTCGCATTTCTAATGCCAAAAGACCCTGACCCCTACGGTAGCAGACAAAGGGTTAAGTCGCCGGTGAGCTCTAAGCTTGCATATATGATCCTTCCACGCTTTTCTAAACTTTCTCCTTTCAACACCTTGCTCTCCCTTGAGTACTATGGCTCTAAATATTGAAAAATATACTTCACCTTCCAGTCCCTTGCTAATTAAATGCCGAAAAAACTGTTGACAATACAATTGAATTAAAGTTAAGTTGATGTAACAGCAGACAAAAAATAGTTTTGTTTTCTCAAACCTTCGCAATTACAATTAATAAATATTTCAGATTGGCAGAAGATCTAATCGCACAACTTAGAAATGGATACAGAAATAGTTAGATAGATGCGATAGAAGAGAAACAGAGAGAGAGAGAGAGAGATGGAGGGGCGTGTGAGGAATGGCAAATGTTGGTTAATGCAGTGACATTTTTATAGGGTAGAAGTATCATTCTTCGCCCCCTCCCTAATTTTCGCCCCCCTTGCAAAACAATTACAAATAATTCTATCTGCTTTACGATCTGGACCTCCGCTTGCGACTATTATTGAAAAACAAACCAAGTCGAATAAAATGTGAAAACTGTCCTATTTTAAACAAAAATATTTCATAACGTATTTTTAATCGTAAATAAAGTAGTACCTGTAGAGCACTTATTTTCCTGAAAACTAAAAATGGTGACAATTTTTTATCGCGGGGAAAGTTATATAAATGTTGTGAGTAAGCGTTAGAATATTCAATAGTAATGTTTTTCAGCATTGCAGGAATACATGTCAACGCACATCCGCGATTATTACCTTTATTCAATTAAGTTTGAACAATTTTAAAACGTGGCGAAAATTAACGCAAGATGAAACTCAATTCTAATCTTCGCCCCTGGCGAAATCCCATATAGCGTTCTTTTCTTCGTATGGGTTTTTATCTTCGCCCCGTTCCACAGTGGTCCCAAAGTAGACTATTGATTTTAGCTAAGTGATGTCTTTAAGGAAATTTCTTGAAATAAAACGCTCTTTCTTTCAATCACATCGGATCGTTGACTAATAGTGAGTTACGAAATTTATTTTCTACAACAATTCAGATAGAAAAATACTTTCTTTCGGAAACTCTTGGTTTTCGAGATACAGGGCGTTGTTTGTGAAAGGCCCCTCAAAAACAGTTTTTTTATCATAACTTCGATTATGGAGCTTCAAGCGATTTCTGATGTTCTAGAAAGTAATATAGACGGCTAAAATAGACAATTTTCTAAAATACCATAACCTTTTTTCGCTTCGCTTTTCGCTATTTACAGAGCTATTCACTATTTCTAAGGTCAACATCTCTAAACCAAGTAAAAACGGATAAACTACTTGGTAACTAAACGAAAGTACCTTTTTTATATACTGGAAAAATAAGAGCGCCCCAAGACTGCTCTCTACCTATTCAGTTGCAGTGAAGATAATCAGATTCTGCAATCTATCTTTGAATCCAGCGCAGTTATTTTCGATTTCTAAAATATGTTATTAACAATTCAATTAAATTATATCAATAATAATTAGAAAACCTTTTACAAACGTAATGTTTGGTGTTTTACGAATTCTAAACAGCACCGAGCATGTTTCTAGGCTCTCTCTGTAAGGAAGACAAAACCTATCAAAATACAACCTCTCCATACATTTTTTTAATAGTTTAAAGAGAAAAAAGCCAAAAATTAATTCGTTTGGAAAACCTTATTGAAAACATATACAACGGAGTTTCTGTCTGTGATTAAGGGGTTTTATATATTAAGGTGCAGCACGAAAGGGAAAAAAATTGAAATTTTATGAAGGTATATAGCCATATTTATATCAAATACTTATTATACGTTTAGCGTAGTACAATGTCTAATTTGCAAAACCCACTTGTGAACATGATTAAATATTAATAGGGTGGATGCTCCTATAGTTGAGGTGTACCAATAGTTTCAGTAGTGGGTTATACGCCTAGCTAAGGTTCCAACCATCAACAAATATTTTTTTATCGATTCATCGCACTAAAATTATGCAACAATAAAACTGTTATCCTTGAAATTTGCTCAAAAAACTGTTGAAAAAAATTATGTTCTTTGAATTTTAAATAGGTGCTACCCTGCACCTATAGTTGATATAGTGTACCTATAGTTGCAAGTCCCATAAGAAATCAATGGGATTTGCAACAATAGGACCAGAAATTAGCGATTCCACCACTATTAGTACATCTTTATATTTTTCCTATGATGTAGGGATTGAAAGCTTTCGTTTAATGCATTAACATTGCCCATAGGTCTATTCATCGATTTTTAGCAGAAGTTTTCCTTACATCCACCCTAATTGTCGAAGTTATAACCATTTCCACAAAAGCGCGTTTTTCTCTAAGAGATTTACCGTGACTACGATTGCTGTATAACAGCTCAATTGAAAACATAAAAACAAAAATAATCATGGTGTCCTTGAACTATACATTGTAATTTTTTTATTTTTGCGAACGGGTACGATTTTTCCAAAATATCCACTATTTTTCTATTATCACTGAGAATTTTTTTAAGAAATTCATAACATAACATTCATATGAAAACTTTGACAAAAAAATGGAATCATTCAAGGACACGACAGTTAAATTATAAACAATTAAAAAAAGAAATTTGACATCGGTTGAAAACATTTTCGGCAGTTGTAGTCACAGCAAAGACGTTTTTGGAAAAACATGATTTCGAGATAATCACGTGCAAAGTTTCTAGTATATACCCGGGACCTCATTAGGGAATAGTGAATACGCTATAATGTTGGTTCTACTGCTTGGATATTTATAATAATTTGGGCAAACATTCTTAATAACTTTATACTGCCGATCTACGTATAATTGTCTCATGTGTATTGGGAATTCCATTGCACATGGAATATTTTGGCGTATAATGATAAGAAAGATAAAAGAATAGTTATTGTTTCGATTTTTGGATGTACACATATATCCTTTTAATTTAAGTCAGCATCTGTAGTCATTTTGGGCATATTCGAAATATTTGAACGAAATTGAAATTGTTGCTCCAAGTCAACTACCAAAAAATATATCTGTTTCATTCATGATTTACATAAAGAATATCAGTTGATAATTCCAAAATGATTTTTAAAACATATGCTTGACATATTAATTTATGTATCCATTGCATCTGCTGCAAAACCGGAAGCAAAAATTTTTTAATCCTGTGCAAATACGAAAATGTAGTGAGAAGCCTTGGGGTGTCTTGATTTTTCTAGCATTTAGAGTATTTTACTAGTAGTGCCATTTAGTTAGCGAATGGTTTGTTCGTTTTTGAACGTTGCTATTCTCGTTCGTTGGCGCGTACATCGCCTTCCTTGTTCGCGCGAAATATCGAGAACACTCTTATGGCATATTCGTTTTTGACAGTGCACTACACCGGTGTAGTCGGTGCTACACTCATTCAAACTTGGGTGTAATCAGTCTAACTCATTCTTTGCACTACACCATTGTAGCACCAAGAAAAAACGAAAACGCCATTAGTAGTCCTTGCTCTTCGTGCATCCACACTCGCGTGTGCTCTTCAACGCATTTCTCGCTTGCGAGATAACAAAGCACACGAGACTTTGCAAGACAAGCTTCCTGGATATGCCCTACATACTAGATGAAAGCTTGGGTTTCTCGCGAGCATTCCCGCTCGAGATTTTACTCAACCCGGGCGCGAACGATAAAGAGCGCTAGGCATGCTATTCGTACACGCTCGCGAACGAACGGACTTGGAGTGCTTCTCGCTCGTTTCGCAACACAACATAACAAGACTATAAATACAAGAGCTTGTAAGTTAACGTATTATTTGTTTAATAGTTAGTTTTTGAAAATATAATCAGGATTTGTCTAATCTTTTCTCGATTACCAATTCTGTGATATTGTAGCATGATAAAAGTCGTGAAATTGTGCGTGGGCGCACGGGGGCGAAAGAATAGAGCAAGAGGGTGGCGAAGATTAAATTTAGGGGGACGAAAATTGAAACACGTCTTGATTTAGAATTATGTTATTTTTTCGTTAATTTATTGTTTTAAATCACTTTTATTCAGTATTATTGGATATTATATGATACGTGATGAGAATGATAAAATAAAATTAGTTAGAGCAATTCAAAATCGTTGAAATTCAAAGTTTTTCCGCAAACAAATGCTTTAGGGGGGCGAATTATAGTACATTTACCCTAGGTATATTATTATGATATATTGATTTCTTATCATAAATAATGTAAGTAGTAATTTTTGCGCCATAACCAGTATAACCTAAGTATTGCAAAAGAGCTAAATTTTCGCTAGATTTTTGGGTTTCAAACATACTTACTACTTTACTTTCGGTGACGCCACGAGTATAATTATATGAGAAATCTTTTATCTCACTATTAGGTGAATTACTTGTTGATCTGTGTATTGATATACCATCCAACATTTACCTCATGATTGAACGCAATGCCTAATCCAAGGGATAAATACTAGAACTCACTGTTCACTGTGTTTTGTCTTTGAAGTGAACTTATATATTGATTTTTGAGAAATAGTTAATTTATTATAAAGGTAATTCACAAAATGTTCTCAACATCGAATTCCTTGAATCACGTAGATGTGTTTTCATACCCCGATATTCAAAATCGGTTTAGTTTTGCCCCTAAAACACCAGTAAAGCAGTACGCTCTATGAAACAATCTCATTTTTAGTTAGTGGAAATTGGTAAGCGAGGACTAAAAATACAAAATGTTTAATATCTCCGCCGCTCGTGCACGGATTTTGACAATCCATAGCTTGTTAGAAAGGTAATTTTACAAGCTTTCTATTTATGTGCAGTTTGTTGGGCATTATTATATTGTTCGGAAATTATTTGCGAAAAACCTGCTGTGCTTTGACAAAATCGTCCATATCTCAGAAAGTAAACAACATATCGAAAATCAAAAATAATAGTGTCAAATGGCAACGTTAGGCCTTTCATTTGAAACTAGTTTCATTAAGATCGGTTCAGCCATTGCTGAGATAATTACATGACATTTTGTACATACATACATACACACATACACACACACACATACAGACATTGTCTCAATTTGTCGAGCTGAGTCGATTGGTATATGAGACTCGGCCCTCCGGGCCTCGGAAAAAGTTTTCAAAGTTTGAGCGAATCCTATACATTTCTTTTGTAAGAAATGTAAAACAAATTTTAATTTAATAATTTCAAATACTTCATGAAGTTTTGGGTATCGATCACTGAATCATGCAATCTAGGATGTAAAAAAAATTAAAGGGTTGTGTACAGGACACGACCACGGTGACATTAAAAATATAGCTTTTTTATCTATCACGCATATCGACACACGTTCTTGTTCACTCGCCTGTTTTCATATGTTACAATTTGCTATATACCCTCCCCATTAAAACATAATTTATTGAAGGTCTTTTAACGGTAATCTATTAATTAATCAAGTATCTCACTAGGTGATTGGCATTATTTGGCTGATCCATCTAGTAAAAATAGGCTGGTCTGTCCAGAAAATATATTCAAAAGAAAAGTTCCATATTGAGAGCTGTGATGAGGAAACCCACGCCCGCCAACGGAAATATACAGATTCTCCATAAAATATGGAATTTCATTTTCCATTTAAATTTTCAATAATGTACTAATGAACTTAAGTCAACAATCTTAAGTGTAAGTATTTCTTGATCGATTAGTGGTGGAAAAATGAAATTATTTGATAAATTACATTGTTATGCAACGTTCGCACTACCAGTTAAAACGGGTTTTTATGCTATCTTGGTGACATTTTTCTTGTTGCTAATTATTAAAACGTGTTATAACTCTGTAGTGTAAACATTGTATTATTAAACCAATTCTGCAGCGTTTTATGTTATATAGGTGTTTTATGTGGTAATAGGACTGACATAATTATATCTTCAGTACAGCGGTTTGTTTCATAATTTAAAACAGATTTATTTTAAAATTTAAATTAGTATACCCAACCGTATTTGTTGTATACCTTAAAACGCAATTAGAACTGTGTTTTAAATACATAGGGTAGGACAGATATTCTGACTGGTTAAACTGGGAAAACAATTTTAAGTCCAGTAACGCTTAAGACATGGCTTGAATTTGAATCGAAAAAGAACACCCGCTTCAACTGCTGCTGGGACGGTAAGTTCTGTTTTAAAATTTTCCGTTGTGTGCAGTACGAAACAAAAGTGTTTGAAATTAGAAAACAAAAAGTTCTGCTGGGAATGTGATTGTTTCCGATGCAATTACACTCAGATTTGTCACGCAGGGGATACAGGCCGTGTAAATGAAAACCGCGTAAATTTAAAAAAAACGCGTTAATGAAAACCGCGTAAATTTCAAAATCCGCGTAAAAAACCTGATTGTACTCTCCTATATAAAATATTACGCTGCTGAACAGTGCAATAACTACAGAAGCACGTTGTCAGATGCCTTACTGATAAAAAACATATAACCGAAATATGAAACATGAAAGCCAATTGGCTCTTTACCCTACGCAGCTACAAAGCGCCGTAAACATGGATTAACAAGTTACAACGCACACGCATGCATAAAAATATATTTTTTTCAAACGCAACACTCTTAAGCAGCACACACCGTATTGAATTAAATCCAAACCACCCCGCCCACCCACTTTGCAAATCATTCTGTGACACCATGCTGGTACCCGACAAATCCGCACACGGCCACCGCTGCCGAAAATGCATAGCGTCTACCGCTTATTGTAGTGCCCAGACGCTGCAGCCATGATCTTACCCGTTCGACATAAGAACAAAAACTGATTCAAACGGGTACGCGTCACCTCTATTTATAAACTAACCGTATATGGTTTAGTCACTTAGGTGCGAGTGTGTGCAAATGCCAACGTTACCGAAAATCGATAGCGCTTATTGCATCGCCCGGAGACGACGTTGCTCGTGTGGGATAAGAGCAACAACTGATTTAAACGGACATGCGTTGCTCGTTTTTTGTGAACTTTTTAATTTTACCAATTTCCAAAAGTCTACTTTTATTGGGGAGATATTAAATTATTACCAATATTTAAGTTAGGTGTTTCTGAATCGATTGGTGTATGAATGATTAAAATCCATCTAGTTATATCGGAGTTATAAGCGTGCAAACCTTACATAGTTTCGTTACATGGGAGATAGTTTAGATTTTAGAATGACACCTAGCCCCAGATAGTGGAGTAAGACATTTTTAATGTCAAAAAACACAATAGCTCCTAAATAGGAAATAAAACCAAGTCTGGAAATATTCACTGTTGATTTTCTTTGAATGGTGTCACTGCTAGTATCGCCCTTTTCAAGAAAAAGCGTAGATTTCTTAGTTCTCAGTCGCGTTGGAAATTTGAGTAAAGTATAAACTTCAAATCGATTAAAAAAAAATTCGATTTTGTTGGCTCAGTACAATATATAACCCCTTTAGGAAAATTCAGTTTTCCCACCACAATGTATTGATTGAGGAATTTAGATATTTTATTAACAGAGCATTAACAATAATTCGTTGGTATGTCTATTTTATGGGCCATTTCTTCGCTTTCCCATTGATTGATTCCCATTGGTTAGGTGGATTAAAAGCGTTTTTACAGAACATACTGAACTTGTCAGAATGATAAATTGAATGGCTGGCGTCCGAAATTTTGAATTTTTTACAGGAAATGAAAAAAACTTCGGCATTCCCAAATTAACATTGTTTCATTGTAAAAATACATTATTTTATTAGTAGTTCATTGACCCGTGCTTCCTAGAAAAAATAACATCATTACATGTACTACTTTTTAATTCACGAACATATTAGTAATTCGTGGTGCTAACCCCGAGGGTACCTAGCGTCCAAAAGTTGCTAACCCACAACTCACACGTCATGATAAATCGTCTTTAGGGAGCGAGGTTACCGTGCGTACTCCACACTTGAAACACTTGCATTTTTAAATACTTTATTCTTAAACGTCCCGAACGGGAAAAATACTTAAGCCTATGGTACAATGGTTTATATAGGTTCAAATACCGGAAGTAGATCATCAGGAAATAGTACAATATAATTCTCTCATATCAAGATATTACAAGATACCCAAGTAGCAATTTCAACTTGTTGAAAGTTTTAAATGTTGCACAACTGCTACACAATATTTTTTACTGTTAGATATATTTGAAAAGATTTTCCACGAGTTTTTAAACTGATTGTGCAACTATGTAACTATAGAGCTGGCCAATAGTGTTAAGTATACAAACATCAATAACAGTTGTGAAACTAATCAGAAACTTTGCTAACTTGCACAAATAGTCTAACAAGTTGCAAATGCCTCTTTGTTTGCCATTCCACCCTAACACAGAACTGTCCAACTACCCAGTGCTCGACAAATGGCACAGCTATTGTTTTCATTATTTTGCTGCAATCAGGAACATGTTGCACAACATACAAACAAAGTGCGCTTTTTCCATAACATAGTTGTTACCAAGAGAGTTACAAATACTATACAGTAACAAAACGTGCTACTTGGGTAGGTAGCTGATCTAGATCAATATACAAGGGGTATTAACTGCTACATAACACTTCCTTCCTTAATTCAATGTTCCCTGAATACTGTCGTCATATTCTCGAAAAAATAAACCTATCGGGAACTTTCCGCGTTCTCTGACTTCTACGCAATTTCCTTGGCTGTTCTGGATACTTTATTATAGGTGGTGTTTCCTTTTCTCTGGCCCTTTTGTTAGCTTTCGACTTTTTTGGAGTCTCAGTACTACTTTGCTCAACCTTTGGATATATGAACTGCCATCGATATCCACATAATAAGTGGTAGGACTATTTACCCCTACTATTTTTGCTTTCAACCATGATCTCATTGTTTTGAATTCACTTTTATACCATACTAAATCCCCTACTACATAACCACCAACATTTTTTCTTTTATCTTCATCCGGTTTGGTAGTTGTTTCGCCGACGTTCAAATTGAATCTCACTTTCCTAATCTTACTCTCAGCAGTTCTTAAATTAGTGTCAAGATCGGTTTTCGGTATATATAATTAAAAACTTTACTCGCAGGCGTGCAGCCAATAGTCAGAGAATGACTGTTCCGATAGCTGAACAAAAACACTTCAATGATTACCTGTAACTTTAGGTGGCTATACTTCGGATCAATCAAAAGCCTTTTTCTCCCCTGCTTCGCCGTTTGAACCGCTCTTTCAGCAAGCCTATTACTTTGCGGAAAATATGCTGGACTTTTCATTATAACAATCTTCGTCTCTTTTGCATAATTTGTAAAAGCCTGACTACTAAAAGGAGGACCGTTATCACTTACTATCGTATCACATTTTCCAAATACTCTAAAAATTGAATTCAACGTCTCTATCAACATCTCAGCGTCTGTCGAACCCATCATCTTCACTTTCATCCATTTAGAATACGCATCGATTAAAATCAAAAAAGTTTTTCCAGCCATATGGAAGAAATCCAAATGAATTCGTCCGAACGGGCGGTTAGCATCAGGCCATTTTGAATATTCTTTCCTGTTAGCTCTAGCAGTACTACTGCACACCTCACCCTGTTACACAAACTCTTCAATGTCCTCATCCAAGCCTTGCCAAAATACATACCTACGAGCTGCCTGTTTCATCCGGATTACTCCAAGATGGCAACCAATTACTTTTTCTGAAAAAAGCACACAGTTTTCGTACAACGACAAATAATTCTGATTGGTGTAGAAGAATTTAAGATCGTTCCTGACTGCACTGTCATGTCATTGGGTGTTTCTGAAAAAGTCAGTTTTTTAACTATAACTTTTTAAGTAGTTACTGTATCGATTTTGTTGGCTATTTTCGGCAAATTTGAGACTAAGAGAAAGAAAGAATTTTTTGCCGGCGTCGGCGGTAAAACATGATGATGAGTTATGTTCTACCATAGACCATGCGGTAGACTTGGGTGCAACGCCCAACTCCTACTCTGCAGAAGGCAAAGAATTCTTCACATTTCCTTTCGATCATGCCCATATGAGCCTGCCAAGTTCTAGTTTTCCGTTCTAAGTTTATAACTGATTCGCTCTAGAATACCTATCCGTCTTTCAATTTCATTGCTTTCGTTTCTCTTAGTCTCAAATTTGCCGAAAATAGCCAACAAAATCGATACAGTAGAACCTAGCGGCAATTAAAACATAGTAACATATAAACTAGTTGGTAAATAAGTAGATAAAAATTCGATTTCTGCTAGCTGAGCTGTGTCATTAATTGCTATCAGCCATCCGTGTGTGCGGAACGAAAAAATCAATAAGTAGTTCAATCACAATAGGATCAGTGCGACACCGATAGCTTGGTGTCGATTGAATGCATACGTCACGGCTTGATGCTAGCAGAAAGGGAGAAGAATGATCGCATGGTCGTTCTAGGCGAGGATTTGTGAATAATTTTTTGCCGGCGTCGGCGGTAAAACATGATGATGAGTTATGTTCTACCAAAGACCATGCGGTAGACTTGGGTGCAACGCCCAACTCCTACTCTGCAGAAGGCAAACAATTCTTCACATTTCCTTTCGATCATGCCCATATGAGCCTGCCTAGTTCTAGTTTTTCGCTCTACGTTTATAACTGATTCGCTCTAGAATACCTATCCGTCTTTCAATTTCATTGCTTTTGTTTCTCTTAGTCTCAAATTTGCCGAAAATAGCCAACAAAATCGATACAGTAGAACTTTGCGGCAATTAAAACATAGTAACATTTTTAAGTAGTCTATCTTAATACTCTCTATGAAGCAATTTTAGTACTTTTCATTGCGCATATTTTTGCTGAAGAATGTGAATCGATATCATTTTTCGTTATCGAGTTACGATCATTTTTTTTGAACAAAAATGATAGTTTTCAATGACCTCTAACTCAGAAGGTTGCAAAAAGTAGCAGCTAAATTTGTACTCTTTAGAAAATGTATAAAAAATACTATCAAATATCTCGAAATCAACTTTTGCTTTTTTGTCATTCGATGTCATATATAAATAACAACACCACGAGTCGTGACAGTCTAATTGGTATCAATCCCATTCATGTATCGAATCGCAGTAGCCGACGACTGCTTTGATGAACGCGTGTATTGCTTTGTATTATTAGTTCCGTTAAAATGGATAAAAGAAAATCATTCGATCTCTGGAAAGTGAACAAAGGTGAAAATAGAAATAAAATAAAAGCTGGGTTTGAGAAAATTATGAGATCATTTGATGTGGGAGAAAATGAAAAAAAGAATTTCGCTCGGAATGCAAAAGCTGTAGCAATTAAAACATGTAAAAGGTTTGATCAATTTTGGAAAGACAGTCATCAAATTGAGACGAAAGTGTTCGATAAAAATTCGAAATATTTTGAGAAACTGTTAACAGTTCCAAAAATTGTACTTCCTCCTAAACCAGCATTCACAGAAATTCGTCGCTTACTTAGAACAGAATGAAGGGTAATCCTTAACTCATTCGCTTTTTAAAGTAACATGCTGTACATTTTATACTGTTTATATAATGTTCAAAATTATAGGCCGTCCAAAAAACCGAGTGCATGAATTGTGCTTGAAAAGGAAAAGGAAACTTAATCTTTGGGAAAAGAAACACGATTCAGATAACTATAGCGACGACGATGCTGATGATGTTGATGATTGTGATTATAATAATTATGATGATGTCGATTATAATAAAATAGTTATGTAGAATAGTAAAATAAATATCTGCCTGAGCCTAACGTTTTCAATATTTGTGTACATATATTTGACAAGCTCAAAAAATCATTTAACTCGACTTTTTGATCTAGTAAAGCAGGTGCTAAATGGCGATGACCAGGCCCTTAACCCATTCATGCTCATGTTGTTTGTGGACAACAACGTTTTTAAACAGCTATAACTTTTGATTGAGGCGAAATTTGCTCACAAAAACAAGTAAGGCTCATTAATGTGATTAATACCTTTAATTTGAGTATTAACAGTTACAAGGATCAGCTCCAGAACTGAAGTTATTGCAATTAGTCTGATTGGATTCCGATGGAGCAGTGCTGCCAGGGATAGTTTACGTTGACGACGGAAAATGATTTTTTCATATATCTTCGTTATGGTGCAATATTATTGAAAACTGATAAAACTTATCAATTTAGACTGTCGTTGGCTACGTTTTCTATGTAATTGGACTATTGTCATTATTCTAGGAGAATTGCATTGAGCATTACAAGGTAAAAATTGACCAGCTTCTAGCACTGCCATGGAAGCACCTATCTTTATGAAAATAGGCTTTTCGTGTTTCTTGACCCAACCGTTTTCAAGGAAAAATAGTTTTGAAACCCTACATGCACTAGAAAAAAGTTGGGCATGAAAGGGTTAAAAACAACCGTAAGCTGATGTCATTTAATCATAATGTTGATGTCAACATTTTTCGCTGAAGGATAAAAAAGCAAAAGTTGATTTTGAGATACTTTATAGTATTTTTGATGCACTTTCTAAAAAGAACAAATTTAGCTGCTACTTTTTGCAACCTTCTGAGTTAAAGGTCATTGAAAACTATCATTTTTATTTAAAAAAATGATCATAACTCGATAACGAAAAATGATATCGATTCACATTCTTCAGCAAAAATATGTGCAATGAAAAGTACTAAAATTGCTTCATAGAGAGTATTAAGATAGACTAACTACTTAAAAAGTTATAGTTAAAAACTGACTTTTTCAGAAACACCCTAGGTTAAAGAAGAAAAATAATTATAGCATGAAAACCGATAATGCTATAACTTTGATGCATTTGAAAATGTTTCTTGAAAAACATTTTTCTACAACTTTGCTGAAGTAAGTACCTTGCTATATCATTTCGTTCGAAAAATAATTTTTCGAAAAGAATGTTCGAGAGGACCACCCTAGTTATATTTTACTTTAAAAAAAATTAAAGGGTTGTGTACAGGACACGACCACGGTGACATTAAAAATATAGCTTTTTTATCTATCACACATATCGACACACGTTCTTGTTCACTCGCCTGTTTTCATATGTTACAATTTGCTATATACCCTCCCCATTAAAACATAATTTATTGAAGGTCTTTTAACGGTAATCTATTAATTAATCAAGTATCTCACTAGGTGATTGGCATTATTTGGCTGGTCCATCTAGTAAAAATAGGCTGGTCTGTCCAGAAAATATATTCAAAAGAAAAGTTCCATATTGAGAGCTGTGATGAGGAAACCCACGCCCGCCAACGGAAATATACAGATTCTCCATAAAATATATAATTTCATTTTCCATTTAAATTTTCAATAATGTACTAATGAACTTAAGTAATCAATCTTAAGTGTAAGTATTTCTTGATCGATTAGTGGTGGAAAAATGAAATTATTTGATAAATTACATTGTTATGCAACGTTCGCACTACCAGGGGGGGTAGTGCGGGTTTTTATGCTATCTTGGTGACATTTTTCTTGTTGCTAATTATTAAAACGTGTTATAACTCTGTAGTGTAAACATTGTATTATTAAACCAATTCTGCAGCGTTTTATGTTATATAGGTGTTTTATGTGGTAATAGGACTGACATAATTATATCTTCAGTACAGCGGTTTGTTTCATAATTTAAAACAGATTTATTTTAAAATTTAAATTAGTATACCCAACCGTATTTGTTGTATACGTTAAAACGCAATTAGAACTGTGTTTTAAATACATAGGGTAGGACAGATATTCTGACTGGTTAAACTGGGAAAACAATTTTAAGTCCAGTAACGCTTAAGACATGGCTTGAATTTGAATCGAAAAAGAACACCCGCTTCAACTGCTGCTGGGACGGTAAGTTCTGTTTTAAAATTTTCCGTTGTGTGCAGTACGAAACAAAAGTGTTTGAAATTAGAAAACAAAAAGTTCTGCTGGGAATGTGATTGTTTCCGATGCAATTACACTCAGATTTTTCACGCAGGGGATACAGGCCGTGTAAATGAAAACCGCGTAAATTTAAAAAAAACGCGTTAATGAAAACCGCGTAAATTTCAAAATCCGCGTAAAAAACCTGAGTGTACTCTCCTATATAAAATACTACGCTGCTGAACAGTGCAATAACTATAGAAGCACGTTGTCAGATGCCTTACTGATAAAAAACATATAACCGAAATATGAAACATGAAAACCAATTGGCTCTTTACCCTACGCAGCTACAAAGCGCCGTAAACATGGATTAACAAGTTACAACGCACACGCATGCATAAAAATAAATATATATTTTTCAAACGCAACACTCTTAAGCAGCACACACCGTATTGAATTAAATCCAAACCACCCCGCCCACCCACTTTGCAAATCATTCTGTGACACCATGCTGGTACCCGACAAATCCGCACAAGGCCACCGCTGCCGTGAAAATGCATAGCGTCTACCGCTTATTGTAGTGCCCAGACGCTGCAGCCATGATCTTACCCGTTCGACATAAGAACAAAAACTGATTCAAACGGGTACGCGTCACCTCTATTTATAAACTAACCGTATATGGTTTAGTCACTTAGGTGCGAGTGTGTGCAAATGCCAACGTTACCGAAAATCGATAGCGCTTATTGCATCGCCCGGAGACGACGTTGCTCGTGTGGGATAAGAGCAACAACTGATTTAAACGGACATGCGTTGCTTCTATTTATGACCTTTCGTGTTTCATTGAGCAACTAAGCTGCCCTCTTTTGACGGCTGTGTCTGAGAAATCTGCCTCACGAATGGTATTTTTCCCGTTTTTTGTGAACTTTTTAATTTTACCAATTTCCAAAAGTCTACTTTTATTGGGGAGATATTAAATTATTACCAATATTTAAGTTAGGTGTTTCTGAATCGGTTGGTGTATGAATGATTAAAATCCATCTAGTAATATCGGAGTTATAAGCGTGCAAACCTTACATAGTTTCGTTACATGGGAGATAGTTTAGATTTTAGAATGACACCTAGCCCCAGATAGTGGAGTAAGACATTTTTAATGTCAAAAAAGCCAATTTAATTTCCAAAAATATTCTCTCAGACAAAATTTCTCTAAAATGAACGGTTTGGGAGTTATTGATTTTTGTACCGAAAAACCGCCCTTGTGACCTGTTGGCGGATGTCCTTCCGCCTAGTGAAATGTTTTTAACTGTCGTGAACAAATAATTTTCGCGCAATATATATTTTGCGCGTATGGTCATAACACATAGGTAAGCAAGCAGCAGTAGGAGCAATAGCAATAATAGCAGCAGCAGCAATACATGCGGTGCGGTATTGCATCATCGTCAGCGAGAGTGAGTGACCCAACGATACAATCGTATGATGTGGGAAGGAGATGACATGTAATTGATGTGTGACATGGCATCGACAAGCATCGTGGATGAGCCACGCGTTTCTAGAACGTGTGGCGTGTAATATAAATACGCGCGTTCTGCGCATCGCAGCAATCAGTTTTATTTCAACAAGTGTGAAGTACAAGTGAAGAGTGAAAATAAAAGGGTAAAGTGTGAAGTGCAAAAAGTGTTTTTCCTTCCAATAAATCACATCCAGTAGTAAGTGGTTTTCCAACATACAGTCCGCAATAGTTGTTTGAGAGTTTTATTTGTCTGCGGACAAGTGTAAACATAGCCAGCCACCAACAGCAAGCTGCAAATTTCCCACAACAAGGGCCACCCCTAGGCCCAAACATTGGTCCATCGAACCGGATATGATCCGGAGTGAAAGTGTTTTCAAAATGGCTGCGTGAAAAATGAACGAATTTGTAGTGAAAAAGTGACTAGATATCGCAAAAACAGTTGCCGTACTGCTAGAGCGATGAGTGTGGAATCGTAGAAGTGAAAAGTGAATCTGTAAGGAATTAGTAAGGAAAAATTGAGTGCGTGCCGCCATTTTGTTTTGTTGGTTTCAAAGAGCTGGAGCAAACTGGAAGTAATCCCGTTGCTTCCTCCATATAGACGGATAGTAGTCCCACTACTGATCTGTCGATCCTACGTGGCGTGCACGACTTAATGACACAGACACGGAGTACGACGCTCAAGTCGGAGCAGGAATCTAAATCCACACCGAAGTGTGCTAAAGGAGGAAAAATGGCGGAGCTAAAATCGCTAATTTCCAAACGTGCAGCAGTGAAAGGTAAGATAATGCGGATTCAAACTGCGATTGGTGCAGCTCAAGAAGATCCACTTGCCTTGTCCACGCCTTATCTCCGTGTCCATTCGAAGAATGTGGAAAAGTATTACAACGAGTTTTATGAAGCACATGATGCGGTGATGCAAGCTGTGCACGACAACCAGAAGGAGGCCCAGGAAGAAAAGTTAATAGAGTTTGAGGAACTGTACAACGAAGTACAAATTGTCATCGAAACGCTAATGGAAGCTCATGTACAACATGCTAACCGTGAGCGAGCCATTCTTCCAGCTGCAGCCCAGCAAGACGGTCAGCCGCAGATCGTAATTCACCAGCAGGCTCTTCGGCCCCTCTGCCAACATTCGACGGGCGGTACGAGAACTGGCCTAAATTCAAATCGATGTTTCAGGATTTGATGCGAAATTCTCCAGACTCTGACGCAGTGAAATTATATCATCTTGATAAATCGCTAGTAGGAAGCGCGGCATGAATCATCGATGCAAAAACTATTCAAGACAACAATTACCAACAAGCCTGGCAGAGTTTGGAACAACGATATGAAAATAAGAGGTTGATTATCGATGTTCATGTTCAAGGCCTAATGCAGCTAAAGAAGGTGTCGAAGAAGTCATCTAAGGAGTTACGCAGCCTCATCGATGAGTGTTCAAGACATGTGGAGAATTTAAAGTTTCGCGACCAGCTACTTGAGGAAGTTTCGGAACTTATTATTATTCATATCTTGTCAGCATCGCTCGATCAGGAAACAAGGGAACTTTTGGAGGGTACAATCGAGCACGGAGACCTTCCAAACTATGGAGTTTCTCAGGAAACGCTGTCTCATCTTAGAGCGATGTGAATCAACAGCACCAGCATTATCTTCTTCTAAGCAAGCTGCTTCGAAGGCAGCACCTCCTACTAAGGCTTTCAAGATTTCCGCAGCAGCCACCACATCCAGTGAAATTACATGTGAACGATGTGGTGGGGATCATCCAAATTTTAAATGCAGCGCCTTCAAAAATATGAGCATTGCGCAACGGTTGGCAAAGGTCAGAGAAGTTAGAGTCTGCTTCAACTGTTTGCGTAAGGGCCATATGATCAGAGCATGTCCGTCGCAACGAACGTGTGCCAAGTGCAATCAGAAGCATCACAGCATGCTTCATCAAGATCAGCCGGAAAGTTCTGCACCACATAAACCAAAGGATAAGCCAGAGGAAAAGGCTGCAGAGCATTAGGAAGCCACCAGCAGAATGGATCCAGAGCCACAGGAGAATGGAAGCGTATCAGTGATCACATCTTGCTTTGCTGGTGGACAACGTCGAACCAAACAGGTGCTTCTTCAAACTGCTGTGATTGATGTGATCGATGTACACGGCCGTCTACATCCTTGTCGTACACTGTTGGACTCAGGTTCACAGGTGCACATATTGTCAGAAGCAATGGCTAGAGTACTCGGCTTTCCAACTCTGAAATGTAATATACTACTGGTGCAAACGCAGTGAAGACACAAGTCAAAAAAGGGCTGAACCTGAATTTCTCATCAAGATACTGTGATCTTCAAGACAGTATCACTTGCTTGATTTCGGATAAACCTACTGGAATTATACCATCCGTAGCAAGCGACGTGTCATCGTGGAATATCCCTCCAGAATTGCAGCTTGCGGATTCAGACTTTTTTAAGCCACGCGACATCGATTTGGTGCTGGCTTCGAACTATGTATGGGATTTGCTTCGGACCAAAAAGGTGGTACTTGCGAATGGTACTGCATCACTGCGAGAAACCGATCTAGGTTGGATCATCACAGGTACATTCGACCCGTACCAACAGGTGAGTGCCAATATTCTGCTATCTAATGTAACTATGCATGACGATCCATTGGACGAGCAATTGGAAAGGTTTTGGTCTCTGGAGGAAGTGGTCGAGCGCCCATCATTTAACGCTGAAGAGCAAGAAGTTGAGCAGCATTTCTTAGAAACGTATTGTCGGGATGAATCCGGTCGATTTGTGGTCCAAATGCCGTTTCGGGAAACAGTCACGGAACTTGAAGACAATCGAAGCCAAGCGTTGAAGCGATTCTTTGCCTTAGAAAGGAAATTGTCACGCAATCCCGAACTACGAAAGCAATATTTTGAATTTATGAGAGACTACGAACTGCTTGGCCACTGCAAAGAAATCAACGAAGAAGACGACATTCAGGGGATGCTGCGATATTACTTACCGAACGGTGTTTAAGCTGATGAGCTCCTCGACAAAGGTAAGGGTGGTGTTCGACGCGAGCGCGAAGGATTCACACTACTCCCTCAACGATGTGATGAAAACCGGTCCAACTGTGCAGAACGATATATTTGCCGTGAACTTGCGTTTCCGACAGCACGTGTTTGGATTTTCTGGTGACATAACAAAAATGTACCGGCAGATTAAGATTAACCGTAACCAAACCCGGTTCTTAAGGATTTTTTGGAGAGATGATCCTTTAAAACCATTGAGAGTGTTGGAGTTAGTCACTGTGACATATGGAACCGCTGCTGCACCATTTCTCGCGACAAGATGTTTGGTGCAGCTGGCAACTGAGGAGCAACATCGTTTTCCAATCGCGTCCAAGATGGTGTTAGAAGACATGTACGTTGATGATATGTTATCCGGAGCAGACACAGAAGAGGAAGCAATACAACGGCTGTTGGAAATGAAGGAACTACTATCTGGGTTTCCGATTCGCAAATGGAGTTCGAATTCTACGGCGGTCCTCGAAAATGTGCCTGAAAATGAACGGGAAAGGTTAATGAAGATTGGTGAAAGTGGACTAAATGTAGGAATAAAGGCTCTTGGAGTGCTATGGGATACAAAAAATGATGAGTTAACGTTTGAGAGTTGGCCAGAAGAGACCAACGATCAACCACCGACAAAGCGATACGTACTGTCACAAATCTTGAAACTATATGATCCATTGGGACTAGTGCAACCAGTAATAGTTTGTGCAAAGGTGATTATGCAGAAGTTATGGTCGTCGAAGATAAACTGGGATGATGAGCTTGAAGGCGAGCTGCTGGACGAGTGGGTAGCATTTCGTAAATCGTTGACCATGATGAATCAGATCCGTGTACCGAGATGTTTTAAGTTACCTGATGCTGTTCGGTATGAAATCCATGGATTTTTGGATGCATCAGTTACAGCCTACGGTGCCTGTATATACTTGCGAAGTGTTTTAGCTGATGAAACAGCAGTGTTGCGTCTCATGTGTTCCAAATCTAGAGTGGCACCATTAAAGCCAACTACAATCCCGCGACTGGAACTACTAGCTGCTTTGATTTTGGTTCGGCTGGTAGTAAAGGTAATTGCAGCCTTGAAGATTGAATTCTCGGGCAATGCATTATGGTGTGATAATCAGATTGTTTTGGCGTGGCTGAAAAGGCCACTTGGGTCCTTAGAAGTTTTCGTCCAAAATCGGGTGACAGAGATTAACCGGTTTACCAGTAATTTAGTTTGGAAATACATAAATACACGACAAAATCCCGCTGACGTTGTATCTCGAGGTCAGTTGCCAGCGGCGTTGAGCAAAGGTGTTCTCTGGTGGAATGGGCCGGAGTTTCTTGGTCAAGAGCAATACTGCGATCCTGATATTTGCCCGATCGTGGAATCGGATCTTCCTGAATTGAAGGTGGTCAATACCACTGTGAAGAAAATAAATATTTTGCCAGTTTTTGAAAGGTTTAGTGACTTTCGTAAACTTCAACGTGTTATTGCGTACGTCCAGCGCTTTATTCGTAATTGCAAGGGCAAGTCCAGTAAATTTTTAAATCCGACAGTATATTTGAGTGTTTCTGAAATGCAAGCTGCATTGAAATGCATTGTGAGGGTGATTCAGAATTTGGAATTATCTGGTGAAATCCGCTGCCTTGAGAAGGGACAAATACCGCATCGGTTGGCAAACCTCAGTCCTTTTCTTGATGAAGATCATTTACTGAGGGTAGGAGGTCGTTTACAGAAAACGTGTCTACTATTCGAAACGAAACATCCGATTGTGTTGCCAAGACACCCGGTAACCGAAATGATCATAAGAGCTCTTCACGTCGAGAACTTACATGTAGGACCTTCAGGATTATTGGCTATCGTCCGGCAAGCGTTCTGGCCATTGAAGGGTTCGTCCACTATTAGAAAGGTGACAAGAAGTTGCATTTCATGTTTTCGAACGCGTCCACGAGGTCTCCAACAGCTTATGGGTAGTCTACCTGAAGAAAGGGTGAATATGACCGCTCCTTTTGAGTATACTGGTGTAGATTACGCTGGGCCAGTTTCTGTGAAGCAAGGAAAGTATCGTCCGAAGATTAAGAAGTGCTATATCGCCGTTTTTGTGTGAATGACGACGAAAAACATGCATTTAGAACTAGTGTCGGACCTCACCACCGCTGCGTTCATCGCCGCATTGGAACGGTTCATCAATCGGCGTGGTCTGGTACGCAAAATGTTTTCTGACAACGGCACCAATTTTGTTGGGGCGTCCAATGAGCTTCATCAATTGTACCTGGATTTCCGTAGTGAGGCGCACTGTCGTAAGGTAAATGATTTTTTATTGTCTAGAGACATAGAATGGCACTTCATCCTCCCCAGAGCACCAAATTTTGGTGGCTTGTGGGAGGCAGGAGTGAAAAGTGTCAAAACGCATTTGAAAAGAACGCTGCAAAATGCAATATTAACATTTGAAGAATATTGCACAATACTTACGCATGTAGAACAAGGTTAGACAAGTCGGTTAGTTGTTTTTATCTCTCTGTGCTAATATTGTGTTTTTATCGTTTTTTCGGATTTATTCGTTGTGGATTACTACATACCTGACGTATTTTTCATCACTGCATCGGTGTGACTCGGAGTTCAACGCTGTTTGTCAAATTATATCGGAAAATCTCCAAAAAACTGCACCGCATTCGCTTTGTGTTGAGGTCGTACGGAAAAAAGCAATGGAGCCTGTTTGTTGTGCTTGTACTCGCAGTCTTGACAAGGCCGACGAAATAGTTTGCAACGGCTTTTGTAAATCATCTTTTCACCTCAAATGTGCTCACCAGTCAGCGGAAATTCATGACGCTGTATCTGGATGCTCACAATTGTTTTGGATGTGCAAAGCTTGTATGAAAATGATGGCAAACGCTTGTTTTCGTCAAGTAATTTCATCCACGAACAATGCAATGCAGTCAATGGTTGATGAGCAGAACAAGGTGCTGGACGAGCTGAGGAATGAAATTGCACTCAACACAACGAAGATTGATACAATACTCCAGCGAACGCCCTTTCCCACTACACCACGTAACTCGAATTCACGCAAGAGACCACGGCTGTTAATCCCGAATGAACCACCGCATCGCACCGATAACATTTTCGAAGGTACAAAAGATATTGAACCGGACGACACTATACCATTGGTCGCAGCTAGAAAGAATAAACAGTTTTGGCTGTACTTATCTGGTTTCGATCCTCAGGCAACAGTGCATCAAATCGAAAAGCTAATCAGGAACAATTTAAAAACAGACACAGCTGTGGACGTTGTTAAACTTGTACCTAAAGGCAAAACACTCGATGAACTTTCGTTTGTTTCGTTTAAAGCTGGCATTGATTTGCAGTTGAAAGATTTAGCACTATCAAATTCAACTTGGCAGAAGGGAATTATTTTCCGACCATTTGATTTCCAGCCCACGTCGAACAGACGAAATACTTTTCGCTTTTTGCCAGCCGCAGCAGACACTAAATCACAATGAGCCACTCTTCGCACTTGCCTACTGCCATACACAAACTTCTACCGATGCTCAAAATCTATCGGCTGCGTTACCCTGCATCCGCGCACCTCCGTCTGCACATCGCTCTACTACTTTCAACTGTCGAGGTCCGAATCGTGAAAACAGTTACCGTCCTTTCTCGCTTTACTATCAGAACACGCGTGGGGTCCGGAGTAAGACAAATCAATTACTACTATCACTTTCTCAGTGCGATTATGATGTTATTGCCTTTACTGAAACCTGGCTGAACAACGACGTTTCAAACTCTGAGCTAGCTCTAAACTATACGATTTACCGTTGTGATAGAAACCCCCAAACCAGCCAACACAGACGAGGTGGGGGGGTTTTGATAGGAGTAAAAAACAACCTTCAGAGCTCTGCTATTCACATTTCTGGCTGCGAGCAATTGGAGCAGATTATTGTTCGAATCTCATCGCCGAAGTTTGATATGATAGTTTGCACTATATATCTCCCGCCCAAAAGTGAGCCTTCTTTATACGATCAACATGCAATATGTGTAAAAAAATTAATGGATCTGGCGGGTGATCGAGACGTGGTTTTGACTGTTGGGGATTATAATCTTCCTCAATTACGCTGGATGTCGGATGAAAATTTAAACTGTTTGCTGCCATTGAATGCTTCGTCGGAACAGGAAATATCTCTGGTCGAGTCTGTTTTAGCCAACGGAGTGTTTCAAATTAACGATAAAGTGAACGTGAATGGAAGACTGCTCGACTTAGCGTTTATTAGCGATAATAGCTGTGTGGAATTGTTGGAGCCACCGTTACCACTGCTTAAAATCGACCAGCACCACCGACCTTTTGTATTGCTGTTTGAGACGAACGATGTGAAGCAAAATGCAATTGATTTTGAATACCCGTCTGGCTTTGATTTCACCCGTTGTGATTTCGATCTGGTTAATAGATTGTTCGCCGACATTCGATGGGATGAGATTTTGGATGGGTGCAGTGTTAATGAAGCTGTATCATGTTTATATGAAAAAACAGATGCTATACTTCGTGACAATGTACCTGTGAAACGACCCCGTCGTGCTCACGGTAGCAGGCAACCATGGTGGAATACTGAGTTACAGCATCTGCGGAACCGCCTTCGTAAAGTTAGAAAACGTTTTTTTCGCTGGAGAGATGATAGACATAAAGCTGAGTTGCATGCTATTGAGAGCGAATATAATTCGATGCTTACGCATTGTTTTCGTTGCTATATTCATCGCACGGAGGAAAACCTTAAGCAGGATCCTAATTCGTTCTGGTCGTTTGTGAAAAATCGGAAACAGTCGCAGGGAATCCCCCAACGTGTCAGTTACAAGGATGTTACCGCTGAGTCCCCGTTTGAATCGGCAAACCTATTCTCATCCTTTTTTCAAAGTGTGCAAAGTAATAACCGACCACCTTTGTCTGAAGCGTATTTGAATAGCCTACCGATGTTCGATCTGAACATGTCGCTCTTCAATTTTTCGGTACGCGATGTGGAGCTGAAACTACAGTCACTAGATGGTGCCAAAGGAGCTGGTCCGGATTGTCTGCCGCCTATTTTCATTAAAAAATGTGCTGAAGCGCTTGCTGTTCCTGCGAGTATAATTTTCAACAAATCATTGTTCGAAGGAATTTTCCCGAGTGTCTGGAAGACAGCAGCTATTACACCGATCCATAAGACAGATAGCGTGAATGATGTTGAGAATTATCGTGCCATCTCAATTTTGAGTTGCTTGCCAAAAGTTTTCGAAAGCCTCGTTCATGATATGCTGTATCCGAAGGTGCACCATATTATTTCCGAGTGGCAGCATGGATTTGTGAAAAAACGATCGACAAGTACAAATCTTATGGCATACGTTTCGTCACTAAATAGCGCGCTTGGTGAACGTCAACAAATTGATGCCGTTTATGTGGATTTTGCTAAAGCGTTCGATAGAGTGCCTCATTTGCTAATGGTGGCTAAACTCGAACGAATGGGACTTCCTGAATGGTTGACACGGTGGATATTGTCGTACCTCACCGAACGCTGTGTGTACGTTCGTATCGATGAAATGAGATCATCTCCGTTTGTGATAGAGTCGGGTGTTCCCCAGGGAAGTCATCTAGGCCCGCTACTGTTTATTTTATTCGTAAACGATTTGTGCTCCACTATACAGTCCCCTAAGTACATGTTCGCGGATGATCTGAAATTCTTTCGTGTAATTGCTTCGGCAGTCGATTGCTGTGCCATCCAAGCCGATATCGATTCGCTGCTAAATTGGTGCACACAAAACGGGATGGAAGTAAACGTACAAAAGTGTAATGTGATCTCGTTCTGCCGTAACAGGCACTTAACAACGTTTGATTATAGAATGTCAACAAGCATTATCAACCGTGTAAACACAGTTAAGGATCTAGGCATTCTTCTCGATAGCAAATTGAGTTTCGCGCAGCACATTGCAATGTCTACAGCCAAAGCATATGCCGTATTGGGATTCATCAAAAGAAACACGCAACAATTCAACGATGTATACTGCCTAAAATCGCTCTTCTGCGCCCTTGTACGTAGCATTCTCGAGTACGGTGTACTTGTGTGGGCACCCTATCATGCTGTACAAATCAACCGCGTCGAACGAATTCAGCGTCACTTTGTTCGTTACGCTCTGCGGTTACTACCTTGGACTGATCCTATTCGTCTACCACCCTATGAACATCGATGCAATCTTCTACGTTTGCCGACTCTTGCAAGTCGGAGGATAATGCTGCAACGGCTCTTCGTGTTTGATCTTCTGGGAAACAATATAGATAGCCCGGAGTTGCTGAACCAGCTCCGATTCAACGTACCGCTTAGACCCACCAGACGAACTGATTTCTTTCGGTTACCAATGTATCGTACTCTTTTTTCTCAAAACAATCCGTTCAATGTATGCTGTCGTAATTTTAATAATGTAGCTGACAAATATGATTTTAGCATTACTAAGACTACCTTTAAACATAGAATTAATATTAATTAAGAAACTGTCTGTACGAGTAACTCAAAGACCAGTAAATAAATAAAAAAAAAAGAAGCAATTTTAAACTCGAGACCCATGTTCAGTGCTTCCGAAAGTCCAGATGAACCGCTTCCAATTACTCCAGCGCACTTGCAAATCGGGAGGTCACTGGTTTGCATTCCAAAGCCATCTTGCGAAAGAACTCCAGACAATCGTTTATCTCGCTGGCGTTATCTTGATAAGCTTCGTGAACACTTTTGGGGACGTTGGTCTCGCGAATATTTGACGTCTCTTCAGTCACGGGGCAAGTGGACTGCAGCATCGCCGAGTGTCAAACCCGGAACGGTGGTGCTTTTAATCGAAGACAATCTTCCACCGCAGATGTGGAAGCTAGGAATCGTGATCAATACTTACCCGTGATCGGACTCCTTGGTTCGTGTGGTGGACGTCAAGACTTCGAGTGGAACGTTTCGACGCTCTATAGGTAAACTAGCTCCTCTTCCGACAAAGGATAACTTCAGCTTCGCAGCCGCGGGGCAGGATGTTGGCGGATGTCCTTCCGCCTAGTGAAATGTTTTTAACTGTCGTGAACAAATAATTTTCGCTCCTTTTATTTTATTAAAATCGCGCAGCATCACAAACGATCAAGAACATTCCCGCAATATATATTTTGCGCGTATGGTCATAACACATAGGTAAGCAAGCAGCAGTAGGACCAATAGCAATAATGGCAGCAGAAGCAATACATGCGGTGCGGTATTGCATCATCGTCAGCGAGCATGAGTGACCCAACGATACAATCGTATGATGTGGGAAGGAGATGACATGTAATTGATGTGTGACATGGCATCGACAAGCATCGCGGATGAGCCACGCGTTTCTAGAACGTGTGGCGTGTAATATAAATACGCGCGTTCTGCGCATCGCAGCAATCAGTTTTATTTCAACAAGTGTGAAGTACAAGTGAAGAGTGAAAATAAAAGAGTAAAGTGTGAAGTGCAAAAAGTGTTTTTCCTTCCAATAAATCACATCCAGTAGTAAGTGGTTTTCCAACATACAGTCCGCTATAGCTGTTTGCGGTTTGTTTTGAGTGGTCCATCCAAGAGTTTTATTTGTCTGCGGACAAGTGTAAACATAGCCAGCCACCAACAGCAAGCTGCAAATTTCCCACAACAAGGGCCACCCCTAGGCCCAAACATGACCCATAGTGCCGCGTTGGGAATCAAGGGACCTGGCCGATATACTATTTCGAAATCAAATTTCGACAAAATATACACGTATTTCTGCAGCATAGCTGCTGCCAACGACGGAATGCCCTTCTTAAGATTAAATATACTAGCTAACGGTTTATTATCAGTTACCACCTAAACTTCTTGCCATTAACATATTTAAAAAATTTGGTCAGTCCGAAAACAACTGCCAAAGCCTCTCTGTGGAGATTCGGGTAATTTTTTTCTGCAACAGAAAGAGTGCTCAATACATAGAAAACTGGGTTTTCTACACGATTAACGTTATGGCACAATACAGCGCCAACTCCAACTGAGCTCGAATCACACACTACCACATTTAGGCCCGCTCCCCGCGGATCCGGCGAGCCAGTTGGATGTCGTTCGGCATGATAGTTACTCGCTTGGCGTGGATAGCGCACAGATTGGTATCCTCGAACAAACCAACCAGGTAAGCCTCGCTGGCTTCTTGAAGGGCCATGACGGCTGAGCTCTGGAAGCGCAGATCGGTTTTGAAGTCCTGCGCGATCTCACGAACCAGACGCTGGAAGGGCAGCTTGCGGATTAGTAGCTCTGTCGATTTCTGATAGCGACGAATTTCTCGCAGCGCGACAGTTCCTGGACGGTAGCGATGGGGCTTCTTAACGCCACCCGTGGCTGGGGCACTTTTACGGGCAGCCTTCGTTGCAAACTGCTTGCGGGGAGCTTTCCCTCCGGTGGACTGTTTCGTACGGGCCATGGCACGAAAATGCTGCTCTGCTACTGCTACCACTGTGATGCTGTTCAAACGACGAATGATCCGTTGCTAGTTGTATCTGTGCGTGAAAAAGGGCTGGAATGATAGTGCAGTCAGTAACGCTAGAGCGCGCCGCTCTTATCACCTTTTTTAATGGAACGAGATAGAACGATGGTGTATACGGCAAAGTTGTATGTCAGGTAATTTTAAATATATCTTCTAAAAAAATATGGCAATGAAAATATGGTACATTTTTGAAAACATAATCTGTAAGCAAATATTTTATCTAAAACCTTCTCTATCTCGAAACATACAGGACCTACAAAGTTTGCATCTTCAGAAGATATGTTTAAAATGATAAGACCAACAACTTCCTCGAAGACACTACATTTCTATCTAGCTTAATTAGAAAGTTAATAACAGCGACAGCGATAGAAAATAGCCATATATAGCAAATGTATGAGCTACCCTTACCTCCAGGAACGACTATTTGGGTCGAAACGTCAACGTACAATACAATCCAACTAAAAACAGTATTAAATCGAGTTCACCGATATGTGGGCTATAACACAAAATTTACTGATTGCGAATCGAATGACTGGTTTTTCTTAAAACCTCGGAAAACGAATAAGAAAACTTGAATTTCCATAAGGCTCAATGTGTGATTACCCCTTTTTGGACGCCAGCTAGTTCT
Organism: Topomyia yanbarensis; assembly: GCF_030247195.1. Lineage (NCBI taxonomy): Eukaryota > Metazoa > Arthropoda > Insecta > Diptera > Culicidae > Topomyia > Topomyia yanbarensis. The sequence goes on along the minus strand of NC_080672.1, from coordinate 211,967,361 downwards.
GGAGTTACCTCCATGGTCAACTTTGACTGCTAACAGAAAAAATCCAAAAATAATTTTCAAAATTCTTAAATGGCAGTACAAGTGGATTACTTAGATCTATCAAAAATGCAAAAATGTCGATTTTAGAAAAAATGTTGGCTAGTCCCTTTTGGACGCCTGCCTTTCAATTATAGTAATCAATTTATTTTTATATATATATATATATATATATATATATATATATATATATATATATATATATATATATATATATATATATATATATATATATATATATATATATATACATATATATATATATATATATATATATATATATATATATATATATATATATATATATATATATATATATATATATATATATATATATATATATATATATATATATATATATATATATATATATATATATATATATATATATATATATATATATATATATATATATATATATATATATATATATATATATATATATATATATATATATATATATATATATATATATATATATATATATATATATATATATATATATATACTAGCTGACCCGGCAGACGTTGTCCTGCCTATAATTATTTATTGGCAAATACAACGAAAGCAAAAATAGCAAAGCTATTTATTTATTTATTCAAAGTCCACCGATTAAAAATAGAGCAGCACAAAGAGCGAAATACACCGATTAAAAATAGAGCAGTACACTGCGATGTGCAGAACGACCGCACAAAGAGAAACTGGAAAACGAAAAAGAGTGAGATCTGTGCACCAAGAGCTGCACAATTTCGTTCAAAGAGACACCTTGAAGAGCCACTTTTTTGTGCCTCCTCTCACTGGAATACAGGTAGGAAAGTGAATCAAACTACATTTCAGGTAAAGTTTGATCGGAAGAACGTTTTTAAAATGTTTTTTGTTGTCTTCTCTGCTTTCGTGCGCGTGGGATATATATATATATATATATATATATATATATATATATATATATATATATATATATATATATATATATATATATATATATATATATATATATATATATATATATATATATATATATATATATATATATATATATATATATATATATATATATATATATATATATATATATATATATATATATATATATATATATATATATATATATATATATATATATATATATATATATATATATATATATATATATATATATATATATATATATATATATATATATATATATATATATATATATATATATATATATATATATATATATATATATATATATATATATATATATATATATATATATATATATATATATATATATATATATATATATATATATATATATATATATATATATATATATATATATATATATATATATATATATATATATATATATATATATATATATATATATATATATATTATATATATATATATATATATATATATATATATATATATATATATATATATATATATATATATATATATATATATATATATATATATATATATATATATATATATATATATATATATATATATATATATATATATATATATATATATATATATATATATATATATATATATATATATATATATATATATATATATATATATATATATAT